>NW_027633174.1:10000-22500 GCF_053919585.1 Euprymna scolopes
TACGCCTCTCCTCGCTTCCCCCTCCTGTTTCGCTCGCCGTATTTGCGCGTGTCGTCGTATGTCGCCCACGTCTCCCTTTTGTTCCCTTCGCTTTTATTTTCTGATCATCACTGGACATCATTATTCTCATTTTTCCATCACATTGTCCTCTGCTTCATTGATATTTTTCGTTTGCTTTCATTTATTTATGTTAATCATACGAAAGTCAGTAATTTCTTTATTTTTCAACGAAGGATAGAATATGGTGATCGATGTGGTATTATTTATCAGACAAAATATAAAATACAAGTCATGCTTGTAAAGCGAAATATCCATGTATTAAAAAACAAAAAACACGTTACTATGATATATAAATATTAATATGAGACGATTTCCAGCGGGTTTCTGTTTCTCTATGTAGGCTACGCATTATCTGCTAAAACATTTTATATTCGTACGTTATCACCTTTCACACATAGAAAAACAACGAGATCAGCAAATATGATGATCGATGATTAGTTTTGCTAATGTTAACTGATTTAAAATGAATTTTTCTAAAATTAAATTTTGTCGATTAAAAAAATACAATAATGATAAAAATACATGAAAAAATGATTGCTTTTCATTGATCTGAAAAAACATTTAGCTGACAATTATTTTTACTGTAAAGAAAAAACGAAGAATATTGTTTTTTTAAAGAATGAAATTGTTGCCATTTCGAATAAAGAGAAATTCGGTTTAGTTATTCAAAAATGTTTACGTGACAATGGCAATTATTGTACGGAATAAGAAAGAAAAAATATTAACCACAACATAACTTATACAGATTGAGGTAGAAAGCAGCGTAGAATTTACGTGAGTTTCGTTAGTTTATTATTAAGCATTTTTTAAAATATAAAATCATAAAATAAACCGAATAATAATAAAATCATTAAAATATAATTAGGCGATTAAATCCAAATTGGTTCATCAATTTAATCTGAGTTTCTTGAAGGTACCACACTCGGGGTCACCAATGTTGAAAAACATTTTTTGCTTTGTTTTGCCGACGTATATTAATGCATTAAATTATCCATCCGATACGTTGTATACTGTATTTGAAATAAACGAAAATATATTAATTTTATAGAGATAAGTTGTAAAGATGACATAGAATAAGATGTTGGCAATGAATGAGTGTTCAGAGACGAAATACATTTTAAGTGAAAGAAGAGTTGTTTTGTTTTGTAAGGAGAAATTGATTGAATACGTTCATTTCGGCTGTCGCCGTATGATTTGCGTATTATGGAATTACAGAGTGATTTTTCATGCTTCTGGATGAAAAATAACCAACCACAGGCAACTACTAAAAACCTTTCATGTAATTCATGGCAGTAAGTCGAGGTTCAAACAAAAATACGACGTTGGAATAATACAAAATTGAACTGGTAACTCGATGATTTATCACGACGAAACTTTTTGGTTGGTTGAAAGATCGAATCAGCACGAAAAATTGTCATGACAATTATCAGCAAAACATTAGTTTTATATGAAACGTTTAAAAAAATACTTATATGACGTAATCAGAAAAGATTTGAGATTAAAGACAACACGGAAACTAAAGTGAGATATCTATGACCTAAAAAATAACCATCAAGATGTTGGGATGAAACATTTTAATCAATCATGAAATAACCATTGTACTTACGTACGGGAGGACAGATGTTGTCAGTTGCTGTTTATGCTTGTAACATCAATCTAGCAAGCAAATCTCTGATACGTATTCAGGCAGTTATAAAAATTTCAAGATCAAATCGTGTGGAAACGATATCGAATGATAAAAGTCCAAATTTAATATATTTTGTGTTCACTGAAACTACCAGCAAATAGACATCTCTGCAAATTGTTCTTTAAAAGAATTTTAAAAATTTTATTTCGGATATTTCATGTGCTGAAAAACCGAACAATAGGAAGCCCTTTTCAAATTCGACCATACAAAATTTATACAAAGTATTTGTTTTTTCATGCTTTATTTTATTCCCTCGCCGTGACGTCACTTTTATAAGCGATTTATATTAATTGTCTGTGTAGGTCTTGACAATATCAAGACTCTATCGCCGTCCAAAATGACCCTACGAAGACCAGGGACTGCACCATACTTGTAATAACATGTTATAATTTTTATATTATTTAACATTTTATTATACACATATATTATTACTGTCAGATCACGAATAGTTTTTCGATTTATTCCTCATTTGAAAGTAGATTTTTTGGTCATAGTTCAAACTTTAGTCATTTTCATTTTGTTAACAGTAGAAAAAAACAACAAAAAAAACAATAAATGACCTTCGAAATTTGAAACTGCCAAATATAAAGTAATTTAATATGAAGAGAAAAATAGAAACGACTAAATTGGGGAAATTATGAAAGACACGTGACTAATCTTGAAATAGATAAAAGATTTAGTGAATTAGATGAAGGTCTGCATGTAATAATCCTTGTCCACGTGTTCGGATCAAGTGGATTATAATTGTGTCAAGAAGAAAGAGAAATTATTTTGTTCTTGATGACCTTCATGCTTAGAAATAATCAATTGATTAATTGCTCTATTTGACATCCGATGTGTCCTCCGGAACATCCGATTATATTTTCATAAAATTCAAACAATACACGAAGACACCTTTAGAAAACTCGCTGCATCTGTAAGAATTGCATGGTCCTCCTATTGAAGAAGTTCATTGTGTTAAGCTATGATGATTTCCATTCCACGTATAAAATGGAAGACTTGCATCCAATCTGTTGCAAAAGGCCCCTGGGAAATTGCTTGAATCATGAAAGTACCCGATTCTTGATCTTATAAAAGCTTAGCGTGAAATAATTTTGTAAGAGTTAGTCTTAAGACTAACTCTTACAAAATTATTTTATAACAATCAAAACGTCACAAGAAAGGAAAACCAAACCCTTTTTATAAGCAAACAATGAACAAATATTGGGTGTAGATTGACAAAATTAGGACAATGTCCAAGTAAAGCTTGCGGCTGAAAATTTATGGGCAGTATATGTTCGGGCGAAAATAGTCAGTGCTCGGTGGTCCACTGGATAGATCCAGGAGAGAAAGAGACGTCTTTATTCATTGTTTTCAGGAAACTCTCTGTTGATTAATGCGATTTCTAATAGGTCTCAAGTAATCCTCTGGGGTTCGAATGAAATTAATGCACCTTACAAACAGATTGGCCATTGTGTGACCAAATCGTTTAACATGAACAGTTTTTAGAGAGAAAATTGTTATTTATGACTGCTGACTATGAAAGTCGTATACGTCCTAAGATGGCCACAAAGTACTCTTTCCCGTGTTAACAGATTACAAAATCGACTTTGAAATCTAATGGGGATGATCCCTTCTCTTCTCTTTATTACAAGAGACATTGATAATCCGTTTACTTTCTTGTTTTTTTCCATCGAAATGTTCGACTGACCACCTTTCCCTAGTTCCTCTTTGTAAAAAATCTCAGCAAAAACTATTTCTATCACAGTGAAAAAACGTTACTTTTTTTCCTCCTAATGTCTGAATTTAAACAGTTTCTTTGCAAGAAATTGCCACTCGTGGAACATATTATCGCCAGACTGTTTGCCTGCTGATTACAACTTGGTCATCTTCAAATCCAATGTCAACAACTTTTTATCATGGGTCGCTTCATAAGTAATAAAACTTACTTTATATCACTGATCAATGTTAATACTCCCTCAGCACTCCTTTTGGCAGATAATTATTCCCGGCTTTCCTTACTCTCAAGTCGTTCTGTGACTTGATAAAGAGTGGGGAAGCTGTTGGTCACATCTTCATGCACTAAATTATGTTGAATTAAAAGAAAAAAGGAATCCACTGTCGGTAATTTTCATGTTCTATATTTCTGTTATATGTAAACAAGTGTGGATTCTTTTTGGATTCTTTTTTTTTTATATAGTTAAATCACTCTATATTTATTCTCTCTCGCCCGTGGGTCCTCTTTTCTTCTCATTGCTTTTTCCACTTCCTTTCTGCTAATTTGATGCCATCCTTGACTGTATGATCGGATATTTCAAACTCGAGATCTTGTGCCACAATTCTTCAAGTCTGTTATACAGAGTTGATTGTCCAGTTGGCTATGTTCCAGAAACGAGCTTGTCATATAGGATGTCCTTTGGGATACAAGCGGCTTTCATCCTGCACACATGACTGAGCCAGCGCAAGCGTCTCTCAGTGAGAATGGTAAACGTGGTTGACCTGCCGGCCTGAGACAAACTAACTGCATTTGTGACCCGACCCTACTAAGTGATGCCTAAAAGACGTCTGAGGTTGCACATGTGGAAGGTATTTAGTCTTCATTCTTGGTGTGAGTATAAAGTCCAGGACACATTATCGTAAAAACGAGTGCCTATCACGCAGGTCAAGTATACTCTCATCTTTGTGTTGTCTCACACTCTCTTAGGCGGGCAATGGCAGTGACTGCTTTGCGTATCCTCATGTTGAGTTCTGCGTCCAGAGACAAGTTGCTGGACATGATGGAGCCAAGGTAGATGAACTTGTCGATCGTTTCCAGGATGTGATCACTGCTAGTGATTGTAGGGGTGGTGTTGATATCTTGGTCACTTCTAGTGATTGTAGGGGGGTGGGGTGTTGATATCTTGGTCAACAATTTTGGTTTTCTTCAAGCTGATGGTGAGGGCGAACTCTGTGCATGGGTTTGAAAAGTATGAGATGAGTCATTGAAGATTTTCCTCATAGCAACGAGAGCTACATCATCTGCAAAGAGCATCTCTCTAATGAGCATTCAGTGCATGCTCGTCTTCACTCTGAAACTGGTGAGGTTAGATTCACAGAATTATATGATCATGGAATTATGATCTTCAGAAGTTTGGGGGAATATCCAATCTTGAAAAGAAGGATGAAAAGACCTATCTTCATCGTCTTGCTTTTATCGACCTGACCAAGTCAAATACATGAGTCAGGTCGATAAAGGTGACTGTTTAACTCAAAACACTGACTCTGGGTAAAAACAAGTAAGTTGGTTGAGGACAACTCGTGCAAAAGCTTTACCAACGATACTGAGGAGGGAGGTTCCGTGATAGTTGTTACAGTCGCTATGGTCACCTTTGTTCTTGCATCCCACATATCTTGAGGTATCATACCCTCTTCCTAGCACTGTAGCAGGAGCCCATGGAGGTGGCTCAGGAGTGACCCCCCCTTCCTGCCTTCACAATATTTGGCGGAATTCCATTACCTGGAGCCTTTCCACAAAAGAGTGAGTCAATGGTTTCATCAGTTCATCGATAGTGGATGGTGAATCGAACTCATCTATGGTGGGTAGTGGCATGGTGTTCTCAATAGCTTTGTCACTGACGTTTCCCCTGGAGTACAGCTCCTGGAAATGCTCAGCCAATCTCCTCATATGTTTACCACGATTTCTGATGATCTCTTCAGAGGTGGACTTTGGAGGCACTGGGAACAAAGGCTTTCTAAATACTATCATACATAGCCGTCGTGTTGCCACTCTGCGCACCTTTCTGGATCTCTACATAACCTCAGCCAGTAGTCATTGGCATACTTGCGGGAGATCTTCTTAGCATTGTTTCGGGCTTCTCACAGGGTAGCATCTTGTACTTCAGAAAAGTTGCCGCTTTTGCAGTGATGACAGTTTCCATCTCTATCCCAGCCTCGATTTAATATATAACATGTATTCTTCAGAATTGTCTAATCTATTGCTTCCTTTATTTCAGCTCGTTTGACTTGTTCGTCTAGAGGTCTCTATCAATTCGTTGTCTTAATAACTATTTATACAGTTTACTAATTATACAGTTTTCTATTCCAGTAGCATCTTTTCAAGGACTGCAAGGTTGTGGCACTCTTTCTGCTCACTGTTTTCTTTCTACCTAAAGCCTACGTCTTTTCAAGACTAAGGTCAATAGGCATCTCCTGGTTTTGCAATAATTGTTCTTGTCTCAAGCGATTTCCATAAAAAGCAGTTTTTTGTTCAATATATTATGCAGAGTGTGGGGATGGGGTAAATAGCCGGAACTTGTTGGAGTTTTATTGAGGTGTTGATTTTTTTTTTTTTTAATCTGAAAACTGATTATTTTATTGCAATGTCAAAATGCTTAAGAAAAAGTTACCAAGGTGGCGATTTAGACATTTCGTTTTCATGTTTGAGTAACTTTCGGAACTGATATTGGCTTCAAAGTATTTGAAATCAGTAATGATGATAGTCTATTGATGAAGATGGAACTTGAAGCATCGAAAAAATAAATTGTTTTGGACAAACTGGTAGGAAACAGAAAACAACATTTATCGGATTAATTAATTAATATTAAAACAAACAATAACTAATTAATATTAAAACAAACAATAACTAATTAATATTAAAACAAACAATAACTAATTAATATTAAAACAAACAATAACTAATTAATATTAAAACAAACAACATCTAATTAATATTAAAACAAACAATAACTAATTAATATTAAAACAAACAATAACTAATTAATATTAAAACAAACAATAACTAATTAATATTAAAACAAACTATAACTAATTAATATTAAAACAAACAATAACATTTAACAACTTACTGTAAGCTTCATGAATAAATATTGTTTTATTTTTTGTGCAATTTATTTATTTGCATGATTACAAACTAAGGTACTATTTTGTTTGATGCACAGTTTATTATTTTTTTTTAATTTTAAGGGTTAGGATTGAGGTTTGTGCAGCTCCAAACTAAACTATCGCAAACAGAAGCTTTTTTTTATGTTGCACTTCCTGCCACAAGTCATCTTCTGATGGTATTTGTTTTTTGACAATATTTCTTAAGCATCATATTTTATTTCATTGTGTGCTGCATTCTTATGATTGTTTTTAATAAAAAAAATTTTTTTCTTCTAATTTCTCAAAAGTTGTCTGCTTGACTTTTTCACGGCTAACCGTGTTATTACTTTTTGATTGGCTGATCAACTGGATCAACGCTTGGCATATTTCGGCGGTTTCCGTCAGCTTCTTGTCGAGCACACATTTATAAAAATCTGGTTCTTAAATTCAACTGTCAGAAATCTGTGTAATCACCAATCGTCATAGCTGATAACACTGTGGGAGTTGAAAACTCTCAGCCTTACTCGATTGTCGCCCTTTTAACTCAGAAGAGCGACCTAGCTACGTCGCTTCCTGTTTCTCATATTTCACCCTTTTTTCTGCTGAACGCTCAACCAGTCAAGATGTGACAAACACCGCTGCGGTGGAGCCATGAGCCACCACCGCGTTCCTGACTAGCCAGTCGACCGCAAGTAACGTTACTCATCTTTCACTGAACTCTTATTCTTCCTATCACTCTTTCCTGTATATTTATGCAATAAAATTGCATTTGCTTCGTTGATATATAACGGTATATTTTCGTCTTCATTATGCGACCTTTTGTCTTTTCAATTCCTCTACCATTAAATATATCCACCATTACACACATGGAGACGGGGTCGTCTATCACACAGCAGATCATCCTGTCTCCAACAACACTCTTCCCGAAAGTCCAACAATCTCACATTCTCATGAAACCTGAAGTAGAATAAGTGCATAGAAGATATTGCTAAAACTGATTCAGGAAGGTAGGTTCCTTCAACCGGACTAGAAAAAAATTCCCACCTGTTAGTATCCTATCTGTCTGCAAAGCAACCATCCGTGCATGGAGTATTGTTGCCACATCTCAACTGGCTTTGGCTGGATGCAAAAGGAATTTCTAACTTGCTGCACTTACCCTAACCCTAACTCCAAAATACTCCTTCCCAGTTCTCGATATTGAAATATTGTCTACTCAAATAGCCTCTTTCCTCAGATTGCTTTCCATTGGAATTCTCTTCCTGTTCCTCCAACAATAACAACTTGGCCTTCGGGACAAGATCAAAGTGTGATATCTGTTCTTCAGATGCTGCACTTCAATTTCTTGTTCTCTGTCAGTGGAGGAGAGGTCCTTCACGACTGAGACAATTTTTATTTTTTGTTCCTTTTCTCCACATTAAAAAACAACCCTGGTGTCTAACTCTGTCCCGTGGGGATGCATTGTAAATAGGAACAATAACAATATGGAGAAATTTAAATACAATGTCAACAAACAGCTTGCTGCCCAATTCCCCACTTAGATTGCCCCTTATGGCCTCTACTAGAATAGCTCCTTACAGTTTAGTGGCAGTATTGACATATTTGCAGTGAAAAAATAAATACATTCTATTGTTTTGTTGACGTCAGATACATTAACAAACTAAACTTGTTTCTTTCAACTATTAATATAAATAGAATGATGAAAATGCACAATATTATTATTTGTACTCACTTGGAGTTCTCACACAGCAGGTTATCATCAGAAATTACTGACTACAACTAATGATATTCGCTGGAGTCTGGATAACAAGAAGTCTCCCCAGACTCTTCCAGTACTTTTTTGATAACATTTGCAAATGAATTTGCATCATCACAGCAGCTGCTTGCCATGGACTTCTCGCTGGCAATGATCATTAGTCATCACTGAAATTTGGGTGGCAATAAGCCCCTCCAAGATCTCACACTTATCCAGTAGAAGTCTAGTTAGTGCTTTCTCTCCCCCAGTCTCGCCATCCTCCTTGACGCTTCTCGACTATTTTATGTGGTGCCAGTAAATGCTGGCACTACAGTTTTTGAGAGTGGGTAGGGTTTAACTTACAATTGTTCAGTTTCCGTTAACATATGAATGATACAGTTTCAGTTTATTCATGCAATATTCTGCTTGTTCCTTCCTTAGTCCGTACGCTTTGAAAAAGGCCAACTATAATTTTTGAAGACTAAACTGCTTTTAAAAAAGACCAAATTCGCGAAATTTGGCTTTAAAAAAAGCCAATCTGGCAACCCTAGACAAAAAATTCGTTTTCGAATATAATTATATATTATCATTGTTGTAACGATATGAGAAACAAACTCATAATGATTTCGGCTTGCAGAGGTTCTTCACAGAAGAAGTCAGCAAAACGTTACGTAAAAAGGGAACATTCGAAAGAAACAGTGCAAAAAATGAACATTGTCTGCCAAGAGGTGTAAGACTGAGGGAGTAAATTATAATGTGATTTTATCATTTGTATTGAACTATGTAGCACAATATTACTTGCCGAGTATTTATTAGTACTTATTAATTCATCTTATTTAAGTCAATGGACACTATTTTCATAGAAATGTTATGTTAATAAACTCATATTTTCTGTAAAAAAATAAAATAAAATACAAAACAATGCAGTACAAACAAAACAGAACTATTTTTTTGTGCCATTCAGAAAAATAGCAGCTTTATCAAAACATTTGTAGATTAAATATATTTCTTATTCCGTGGAATTTCCACGGGTCCTGCTAGTTTGTAATATTATTATTTTATAATAATACAAGTGTTGACATTCATAAAAGCAATAATGAGGATGATAGAAGCGTTGACAATAGTGATGGTTGCGGTAGACGGGAGAGGCATTTGTTGTGATGATAAAGATAATAATCACGATAAAGAATGAAATTAAAAATAAAAATTGGTCCAAAGGGTAATTCTTGGTTCTGTTGAAAGAGACAGAAAATTAACGACACACATAAATCAGCAGTCCATATCCGGTATGACGTCACCAATTGTTATCTGCAAGACGAACAGAAAAAGAATTTTTTCAAATCATAATTTTTGTGATAAATATCTGAACAATTTACGCATTCTCATTTTTTTTTTATTTCCTTCTTTATTTTATATCGTTTTTTCTTTCTCTTTTCCGTTTATTCATTTCCCTTCTTTTTCTTTCATCTCTTTCTTGTTTTTCAGTTTTGTTTTGTTTTCGCGCCCGTGCCCATCAGCGAACATTCATAAGGCAGCACAATAGCGGACAGTGCCCAGTAATTAAAAGTAAAAAACAAAACAACAAACTCATGCCAACCTCATCCCTCACACAATAGCCGTGTACACCCGAAACGACCTTTTTTCCAGCTGATTAGTATTATACTGATAAGTAGTTGTACCTACTATGCGGTGCTCAGACGTCTTTATGCTTTCATTTTGTTTTGTTTAAATGTGCATTTAATTATGACGGTATTGTTTGATCTTCAATGTTCAAGTACAGAACAACTCACATATGCGAAGTTTGAGATTTGAAATCAAATTAGATATCTTTTTTGGTGTGGACATCGAGCTGGGTGAACGTGTTCCCCTAAACTCTACATTTTCACATATCTTTTACGACTCTGGTGCGTTTATGGTTAAAAATCCTATTTACAAGTTGCAAGTATAGTTCACAAGTAGGTTCCATGTTTCTTTTTGAACATTTCAGTCTAAAAAATGGTACAAGCAGCAGCAGCAGCAGCAGCGGATGTTATTTGATCCTCGATTCAAATCAACAGTTTCTTTCAACCAATTACAGCACGAGGTTGTTAAAATCTCGTGCTGTAATATAAAAAGAAGCAAACAGCATTTTCTCTCCCCCCTTTTGTTTTCAACACAGTCCATCGGGGTCGAAAGTAGTACAAACACGAAAAGAGACACACAAACTACTAAACATAGCGACAGCATATACACGTTACTAACTGAACGCATATGCACAGCTCATACACACACCCGCTCATTTGGCAAACAAATATACAGATTCATTATGGATGTCTTCCCGATGACTCCGTAGTGCCAGATTCTGCTTGGCGAGAAACCTGATGATGTCCAGCAATCTAGCAAGAATTTCCCGCCACTTCTTAGTTTCCTTCTCAATAAGATTTTGCTCTACTTTATCAACTACCTTTCCTTCAGCAAGTCGGATCTCTAGATCCTTCCAGTTGAGAAACGCTTGAGCATGAGATGTGCTAGCTTCATGTTCATATACTTTTGGGTTGAATTTCCACTAATTCGTAAAACCCACATCAGCAGAAAAACTCGACAGTCCAGTTGAAAACAGTCTGCAGCAGAAGCAAAATAAGGCTTCTCTGGAAGGATAAAACGCGATCCATGTTCTCAAAATCTTCTCACAATCTTTGCACAATTCCCGATAGAATCATTTTTTAGTTAGCTTTCTAACGTCGCCTTTTGTTTTTGTTTCTGGTCGGACTAATTCCTTGAATTCATGATCAAGATGTTACAGATCCCTGCCGACCAAACATAGCGCGAATTTTACGATTAATTTTAATTGGCCATAACCCAACATGTGCAAAATCGGTTGCAGTGCATGTTTTCGCGCCATGATTGTCTTTCCAATTCTTCAACTTAAGGCGCATCATCATTGACAGTTTTTGATGTATCAACTCTGTTAATGTCGATTTCCGAAGTAACAGTATCAGCGTTAGTAATATCAACTTCATCTTCGGTTTCAGCATGATTTTCGACTTTCGTGTCGGTCATTTCGGCCATAGAAGTCTTTTCCATGAATTTCAACAGCGTACGTTTATTCTGTTTTGCTTCCTCTTTTTGTTTTTCGCAGGGTGCAGCACCACTCTCCTTCATTCTATGCATTACGGCACCTTCTTTGAAAATGCACGCAAATATTCTGAAAAAATTTTAAAATTCTATTTTAAAAAATAGCACGACATTTCTCTGCATAAGCACCTTCTTGTGTTGTTCCGTACTAGTATCACAAAAGATGAGATACCCTCCACCAATCATTTTTCTGAGATACCTAACCATATATATGTGTGTGTAATAGAGAGAGAGACCTTCACTACCCCCCCCCCCCAGAAACTTACGGGGAAAGGGTCATTTTATTTTCTATTTTGAATGTTATATATGTTTTTGAGTTCTGTTGAGTATTTTATTTTCTATTTTTAAGCGATAAAATTTTCAAACATGTGCGCGAAAACAAATCTGAAAACGAAGCTCTCCGCTCCTACCTCACGAACACGAAGAGGGGGGCATGTTTAACCTTTTTTTTAATTCTTACGACTCTTAAAAAGTTAATATTTAAAGTGAAATAAAGAGCGTTTAAAAAACACCAATAAATGATTCAGGTAGATTGAAAAGTAACTTTTCTAACCAATGGGAACATTTATTTGTTTTATATTTGATTTTTGTTTTTACTACATTTTCGAATCTTTCTGTGTTGTAACGCCCCCCCCCCCAAGGTAATTAAAATCTTATTACCAGAATTAATTCATCATAATAAATTTCGGTTTAATCATAAATACGCCAGTGATTATAAAATTTTGTTAATAGTTTGAAAAAAAATCAATTACTCCGTGATTGTTCGAAACTTGACAGAAATTCGGCAGTATTTAAACTATCAAATAGAAAGCCACTTAAATAGTATTTAATGGTGTGGCGCTTAGTTCCCATTTAAAATTATATCCCTTGATATGACGATCATAATATCTGTTTACAGTCTATTTTTAACCGTACTTGCTTAATATTTCTACAATTCCAAAATTACGTAAATTCATGTTACTAATTTTCCCGTTGTATCACTTATCAGTGATGTTTAAAAGTATTTTTTCCTGACAAAATGTTTTTAATTTTTCAACATTTTTGGAACATGTAAATCAACTGCTTTCT
>NW_027633174.1:39633-42133 GCF_053919585.1 Euprymna scolopes
CATCCCCCCCATGCTCAGGTGCGACATATGGTCGATGAGCATTATAGTAGAAGGTCGCAGGCCCCACTGTTGGAATTGTCAACAGCAGGGCCATATGGCACGGGAATGTCCGAAAAGAAACCCACAGACAGTAGTAGTAGTAGCAAAGCCGGCGGCAGTGGTACCAGCAGCCCCTGAGAAGCTAACCGGAGGGGGCAAAGAAGCAACAACGTCGGACGGCTGGACTACAGTGGTAAAGAAGAATGGCAGAACCACCAAGACCCCCTCCACAAGAGAGCAGCCCCCTGAGGTACAAGGTCAGCCGGTTCCCACAGTGTCGTCAACGGTCTCTTCCACCAACGTTACCACTAAAGAAGTTGTTAGCGGCCAGAAAAGAATGCATCCGGTCTCCTCGTCTGACTCAGAAGGGGAGCACGATAAGGAAACGGCTACTGTGATAGAGTACCAAGTGCCGAAAAAGGAAACTAAAAAGAAGGCGAGAAAAAACAAGGAGGCAGGGTCCCGTTCCCCGTCCCCTATGAATGTAGAGAAGACTGTCTCTACGGTGCAGCCACCCAAAACCCCTACCCTAACCTCATCGGCTGAACCAAAATCCCCATCCCTTTTCGATACCCCCCCAACCGGTGCCCGCTCGTTGTCCCGGGAGAAGCCGGCGACAAAAACCAACAGCGGTAGAAGAGCCGCCTCTGTATCTCCTGTAAGGAGTGAAAAGACGAAAAAGCTCCCCTACCTTCCTGGAGACCGGATTTGCGAAGTAGACCCCCTTCACGCTGACACGTATATAACGCAGCGCCATAGGGGCCTGATTAAGCCGCTCAGAGAAATGAAAATAATCGACGGGAAAAGTGTTACCAACCCTAAAAACTTCCCAGACGCCCCCCTAGTCATGACCTTTGTGCGCCATACAAAAACTGGACGCACGAAGGCCATGTGGAATATGATCGACGACGCCAGGGGGGCGATTCCAGATTTAAAGTTGGTGGAAGAGAGGCATGACTCCCTCGATCAGCTGGCGCCGAGATGCGAAGGTAGGGTTCCTATTTACGTCCACCCTTGTTTGTATAGGGCCCTTAAATTAACGTTTCCCCTGGATGTCGGAGGTATTGCGCGAGACGGACGAGTAACGTCCGAGTTGCTTTCGGGCAACCTCGCCCAGTCCTGCGGCACCCTTTCTAGCAAAGACTTTAGGTCGGTGGTTGCGGATATCTAGACACAATGGCCACGTCCTTGAGCTTGTGTAGTTTGAACGTTAGGGGCATGAGGTGCCGAAGCAAAGCCGCTAGGGTACTGAGGGACCTCATGTCGATGAATATAGATGTGGCTGCGTTACAGAAGACTCACTACGATTGCGTTGACGATCATCGGGTGCTGGAGGGGCATTATGATGTCTTTTCAACATACGGTGATAGTCAAAGTAGGGGGGTTTCTTTGTTAGTTAGGCGCACCCTTTCTGCAACGGTTAGCGTTGTTCACGCGGATGCTGATGGTAGACTGATCGTGGCCGATGTTGCCGTGGCAAATAGAGCGTTTCGAGTCGTCGTGGTGTATGCGCCCAATTGCGTATGGGAGCGGGTTTCCTTTTTCCGGCGGTTGGAGGTGTTTCTCGGGGGTTCGGAAAGGTTAATACTAGTGGGTGATTGGAATGCCATCCTTGACCCCAGGGCAGATAAGGTGGGCGGGACTAGCGGGACGGATGGGTGTGAAACCAGTCTGTCGGACCTGATGGCTAGATGCGATCTGGTAGACAGGTATCGGGTGGATCACCCGGGGCGGGAGACGTGGACGTGGCTCTCTAGCAGGCCTTCCGCTTCAAGTACTTACTTGGATCGGTTGTTAGTTAGAAGAGGCAACATAGAATACATATCTTGTCCCACGTTCCACTGGTTAGGCCACTCTGACCACAAACTACTTGTGGCCAGGTTAGACTTAGATAGCAACCCCAAGTTAGCTGGGTACTGGAAGTTAAATACCTCCCTACTGGAGATAGGTGACTTTCGGGAAAGGCTAACTAAACACATACAGAAGGGATTAGTAGTGGGGGCGGTTACCGGGAGTAAGTGGTGGGTAAACGCCAAATCTAGCATTAGAGACTTCTCTGTCAAATATGGCCAACGCCTCGCGCTAGATAGGGCCAAGGCAGAGAAGCGTCTAGAGGATAGACTATCCCGGGCGGTGGCTGGGGGGGATTCCCTAGAAATAGGGTTAGCTAAGGCGGATCTGAGTCGTTTGGCTAGCGAGCGATATCAGGGCCAGGTAGTTAGGGCTAGAATTAAAAAGATGCCCAACGAAGCTGTGAATGTTGACAAAGCCGAACGAGTCTATTCGCTCGGGCGCAAATCGGATAACTACATTCGTAAAATTCAGAGCCCGGAAGGGGACTCCTTAGTGTCGGCTCGGGGGATTTGCGAGCGGTTTCGAGTGCACTTTGAAGATCTCTTTGCGCAGCTGTCCAGGCTCCGCGTCCAGGAGTTTGGCAACTATTTGGCTGGCTCGCCCCGCC
>NW_027633174.1:49633-53857 GCF_053919585.1 Euprymna scolopes
GCGTCCTGAGGGAGGCTGACATTCCTACTATCACCGCTACTGTTGCTCAACGCCAGCTCAGATGGACTGGTCATGTTGTCCGAATGCCGGATCTCCGCCTCCCAAAACACATACGCGTATATCCATAGCCACACGAACACATTTACCCACTCATACATGTGCATACATATGTATATATATACATATACACACATACATACGGATGTCTATACACTCATCCACCCATATATATATATGGGCACATGCACTCACAATCACACACACACATACATATTCATACATCCCACCTTATGTATATATTGGTTGAAGTTTCCTTTCCAATCCAAGCACATATGCATACATGGATTCGGTCACCCAAACATAAGTGCACATACAAACAAGATGTAGCATAGATAACAGATGATATATACATATACACGCACGCATACACAATCATATGTGCACACCCACGCACACACACATATACACACGCACACACGCGCGCACATACCCATACATACGTTTAATTTCTAGTTGTTTGTTTAGTTAAGAGAAATGGTACTGTACTGGGTATGGGCGCGCGCACCCGCGAAAGTGTGCGTGTGCCTTATTGTGCTTTTTTTGTTGTTTCGTGTGTGAGGGTGCACACCTACCCAAGCATGCATGCGTGTAAGTGTATTTTGTGTTTTGCCTATTTATGTGTATAATTATGGAGAGATGTTTAAGGCGGGGTTAAACTTTGCTATG
The DNA here is from genome assembly GCF_053919585.1 of Euprymna scolopes. Taxonomy (NCBI): domain Eukaryota; kingdom Metazoa; phylum Mollusca; class Cephalopoda; order Sepiida; family Sepiolidae; genus Euprymna; species Euprymna scolopes. Next base: position 50,360 of record NW_027633174.1, read on the forward strand.
AAATTTTTTTCTTGTGTTAGCAAGTAGAAGTAGTTGTCAGTTTGGAAGATGGGCATTATCTCGAATCTGCCTCCACTGCATGTGTGTATATGTTGTGATACATGTAGGTGTCTATTTTCCGCGATTTTGATGTTGGATCGGTGTAGGGCTACTCTATTACTAAGGTTTTTTGTAGCGCCTATGTAGGATTTATCGCATGCTGGACATTTTATTACATAGATCACGTTTTTTGAGGTGCAATCTAGGTTTTTTTTTTAATTTTGAATGTTTGTATGGGGTTCGTAAATGTGTATGTGTTTCCCTCTAATATTATGTTGCAGACTCCACATCGTTGTTTGTTGCATTTTGTGACTCCTTTTGTTGCGTCTTGATTGAGTTTGGATGAGGTAAGAATGCGTTTTAGGTTTTTGGGTTGGCGTTTGCTTTTTATTATTTTTGTTGTTTTTAAGGAAGTTGTTTAGTTTGCTGTTTTGGTTAAGTAGGACGAGGTTTTTCGTTATCTCTGTGAAAAGCTCTGGGTTGTTTGTGTTGTGTGTGGAGACGTATGTTAGGATTGTTCTTTGTTTCGTTCTTTAGGGGTTCTCAAATCTTCTACTGGTATATTTGTCGCAAGTTGGATCCCTTTGTCTATAAGTTGTGATGGGTATTTTCTTTTTCTTAAATTTATTCGTAGTTCCTTGAGTCGGATTTTTCGAAGGTTATTGTCCGTGATTATGGTGCAGATTCTACGTGCTAGGGTGTAGGGAATTGATTTTATGCAGCTTTTAGGGTGGTGACTTTTAAAGTGTAGGTATTGTTGGGTGTCTGTAGGTTTGCGGTAAATGTCTGTGATAATGTTATTGTCTTTAATCTTTATCAGTATGTCTAGGAAAGGTAATTCTGTAGAGCTTTGTTCTATGGTGAATTTAATTTTTGGGTGTAGGTTCTGGGGTATGGTGTGTAAGTCTGTGATGTCCCCCCCATGTGGGTTTCCATAGGATGAAGCAGTCATCTAAGTACCTTTTCCATGATTCTACAAACAGTATTTTAGTGCTGTGGCCAAATTTTTGTTCTATTTTTTTTTATATAAGGTTTCTTCTAGGTAGGCTAATGTAAACACATTTACTCACTCATACATGTGCATACATATGTATATATATATGTACATATTGTGAGTGCATGTGCCCATATATATATATATATGGGTGGATGAGTGTATACACATCCGTATGTATGTGTGTATATGTATATATATACATATGTATGCACATGTATGAGTGGGTAAATGTGTTCGTGTGGATATGGATATACGCGTATGTGTGAGCCCCTGCATATGTCTGTGTGTGTGCATGTGTGTGTGTATGTGTATGTGCCCACATAGTATGTGGATGTTTGCGAGTGTATGTGCACATACATATATGTGTGTACATATATGTGTGTATGTGTGTGTATATATATCTTCTACCTATTCTCCATCTTACTTGTGTGGGTGCGTGTACGTATGTCTGAATGATTAAGCGCATGTATACATGCGTGTTTTGGAAGGGGGGAAAAAAGTATATATATATAAAATAAAAAAATAAAAATAATTGTTAGCGGTGGATGTATGCGAGTACGTGTGTGAGTGTGTAGGTGGGTATGTATATCTATATATCTATAAAAGTGAACGTGTCTATCTGTCTGTCTGTCTGTCTGTGTACATTTCCCTATGCAATAACTCTGTCAATTTTTAGTCTATAGACTCGAAATTTGAAATACTGGGTACTGAGATTTGGGAAAATCGATGTGACGGGTGTCAGCCAGAAATTTGGCTGTTGAGGGGTCAAATTTCAACGGTTTGACCTTTAAGAACTCTACCAAACTCCTCCGACAATTTTGGGTCTAGACACTTGAAATTTTAGATATAGGTTCCTTGAACCTGGATCTAACTTAATAAAGTGATTTGAGCCCGAAACTATAAATTTTAAGGGGTCATAATAGGGGTCAAATTTTAAAAAAAATTGACGTCTGCGGTCTATACCAAATTACTCACACAATTTCTGGTCTAAACATTTGAAATTTTACATAAAGTGTATTCGGAGATTGGGCAAGCTTTTTATCAGTTTGAGTCGAAAATTTTTAGTTACCAATATATAAATGTATGTATGTATGTCTGTTTGCATGTCTGCCTTAAACTTTCAATAGAGGCGACGGATTTTTTCAAGATCAGTATCGTTTTAAAGTTCGATATTTCATACGACAAATATCGAAAAATTGACTAAAAACATTAATATCTTCCCCTTCAACTAGGCACTTTTCTACAGGGGGGTCACTTTTTTCGCCGATATTTTTGAAAGTTATATCTCCTTTATATTATCTAGCCTTAATTTTTAAAAATGTCGCTTCCGGTTTGGCGGTGGTCGTAATAGCATGAACGTTAGGTTTTACTCCGTTCTTTTCCTCCTTTGCGGTACGGGTTCGAGCCTGCCTTCCTACTACCACTTTTTTTTTGCTCAGCATACACATCCAAACACCCGGGCAACGCCGGGCGCCCATGCTAGTATGTATATATGTATGCTCCTACATATATTTCTATGTATGTACGTGTGTGTATGTGTGTGTGCCTGCGTGCGTGTGCATGTGTACATGTACATGAATGTATATGTATGCATGTGTGATTGTGTGTGAGTGTATGCTATACATGGGGAAAGAAAGTCTTTAAAAAGAACCCTAAAAAAACATAAAAACCTTCACCATATGGACTAAAAAACACTCTTTGAAAATAACTTTGACCGGACACTGTGAACACTTACAGTTGGAGACAGAATGTCTGAACACCAACAACAACAGAATGTCTGAACAATCACTCTGAAAAACATATTTAATATCAGCGGAGGTAATTCTACAAACTCCCATTTTAAAGAAAAACTTTTTACGAAAATATCTGAAGACAGCACACCCTAAGCTCGAAACGCGTTATAAAAATATTTTAAAAATAAAAATATGATGAAAACCTTTAAAAAAAAACCCACAATTGTTGATGGCTACACTCTTTTAAATATACATTTTTTCTCTCGTTGGAACTACACAACCATCACTTTATATATATATATACATATATATATATACATATATATATATATATATATATATATATATAATAATAATAATAATCCAATCATGTATGTATGTATATATATATATATAAACACCGCTGACCTTAAGTCGGCAGCTGCTGACTGCTTCATCGTTTTCCATTCACAAAGGGCGTTTTTTATTTTTTAGTTTGTTTTCACTCAGGGCATTACAATGTTTACCACCTTTGTTCATTTTCCTTTATTTTCTTTAGATTCCAATAGTTTATGTGTAGTTGCTCGCTCAGTCTTATCTGTCCTTGAATATCTAATGACACCAACCACGCTTTCTGGGTCCATTTCCTGTCCACGTCGTGATTGGATTTCTGAAAAGTGGGCAAATGATGGGTGGTGACTTATGTCCCCGTCTTACACGTGTATACCTCTCCCGTGTATCAGGCGTGTA
>NW_027633174.1:61457-66457 GCF_053919585.1 Euprymna scolopes
TATAAAGGAGATATAACTTTCAAAAATATCGGCGAAAAAAGTGACCCCCCTGTAGAAAAGTGCCTAGTTGAAGAGGAAGATATTAATGTTTTTAGTCAATTTTTCGATATTTGTCGTATGAAATATCGAACTTTAAAACGATACTGATCTTGAAAAAATCCGTCGCCTCTATTGAAAGTTTAAGGCAGACATGCAAACAGACATACATACATACATTTATATATTGGTAACTAAAAATTTTCGACTCAAACTGATAAAAAAGCTTGCCCAATCTCCGAATACACTTTATGTAAAATTTCAAATGTTTAGACCAGAAATTGTGTGAGTAATTTGGTATAGACCGCAGACGTCAATTTTTTTTTAAATTTGACCCCTATTATGACCCCTTAAAATTTATAGTTTCGGGCTCAAATCACTTTATTAAGTTAGATCCAGGTTCAAGGAACCTATATCTAAAATTTCAAGTGTCTAGACCCAAAATTGTCGGAGGAGTTTGGTAGAGTTCTTAAAGGTCAAACCGTTGAAATTTGACCCCTCAACAGCCAAATTTCTGGCTGACACCCGTCACATCGATTTTCCCAAATCTCAGTACCCAGTATTTCAAATTTCGAGTCTATAGACTAAAAATTGACAGAGTTATTGCATAGGGAAATGTACACAGACAGACAGACAGACAGACAGATAGACACGTTCACTTTTATAGATATATAGATATACATACCCACCTACACACTCACACACGTACTCGCATACATCCACCGCTAACAATTATTTTTATTTTTTTATTTTATATATATATACTTTTTTCCCCCCTTCCAAAACACGCATGTATACATGCGCTTAATCATTCAGACATACGTACACGCACCCACACAAGTAAGATGGAGAATAGGTAGAAGATATATATACACACACATACACACATATATGTACACACATATATGTATGTGCACATACACTCGCAAACATCCACATACTATGTGGGCACATACACATACACATGCACACACACAGACATATGCAGGGGCTCACACATACGCGTATATCCATATCCACACGAACACATTTACCCACTCATACATGTGCATACATATGTATATATATACATATACACACATACATACGGATGTGTATACACTCATCCACCCATATATATATATATGGGCACATGCACTCACAATATGTACATATATATATATATGTATGCACATGTATGAGTGAGTAAATGTGTTTACATTAGCCTACCTAGAAGAAACCTTATATAAAAAAAATAGAACAAAAATTTGGCCACAGCACTAAAATACTGTTTGTAGAATCATGGAAAAGGTACTTAGATGACTGCTTCATCCTATGGAAACCCACATGGGGGGGACATCACAGACTTACACACCATACCCCAGAACCTACACCCAAAAATTAAATTCACCATAGAACAAAGCTCTACAGAATTACCTTTCCTAGACATACTGATAAAGATTAAAGACAATAACATTATCACAGACATTTACCGCAAACCTACAGACACCCAACAATACCTACACTTTAAAAGTCACCACCCTAAAAGCTGCATAAAATCAATTCCCTACACCCTAGCACGTAGAATCTGCACCATAATCACGGACAATAACCTTCGAAAAATCCGACTCAAGGAACTACGAATAAATTTAAGAAAAAGAAAATACCCATCACAACTTATAGACAAAGGGATCCAACTTGCGACAAATATACCAGTAGAAGATTTGAGAACCCCTAAAGAACGAAACAAAGAACAATCCTAACATACGTCTCCACACACAACACAAACAACCCAGAGCTTTTCACAGAGATAACGAAAAACCTCGTCCTACTTAACCAAAACAGCAAACTAAACAACTTCCTTAAAACAACAAAAATAATAAAAAGCAAACGCCAACCCAAAAACCTAAAACGCATTCTTACCTCATCCAAACTCAATCAAGACGCAACAAAAGGAGTCACAAAATGCAACAAACAACGATGTGGAGTCTGCAACATAATATTAGAGGGAAACATATACACATTTACGAACCCCATACAAACATTCAAAATTAAAAAAAAACCTAGATTGCACCTCAAAAAACGTGATCTATGTAATAAAATGTCCAGCATGCGATAAATCCTACATAGGCGCTACAAAAAACCTTAGTAATAGAGTAGCCCTACACCGATCCAACATCAAAATCGCGGAAAATAGACACCTACATGTATCACAACATATACACACATGCAGTGGAGGCAGATTCGAGATAATGCCCATCTTCCAAACTGACAACTACTTCTACTTGCTAACACAAGAAAAAAATTTCATAGCAAAGTTTAACCCCGCCTTAAACATCTCTCCATAATTATACACATAAATAGGCAAAACACAAAATACACTTACACGCATGCATGCTTGGGTAGGTGTGCACCCTCACACACGAAACAACAAAAAAAGCACAATAAGGCACACGCACACTTTCGCGGGTGCGCGCGCCCATACCCAGTACAGTACCATTTCTCTTAACTAAACAAACAACTAGAAATTAAACGTATGTATGGGTATGTGCGCGCGTGTGTGCGTGTGTATATGTGTGTGTGCGTGGGTGTGCACATATGATTGTGTATGCGTGCGTGTATATGTATATATCATCTGTTATCTATGCTACATCTTGTTTGTATGTGCACTTATGTTTGGGTGACCGAATCCATGTATGCATATGTGCTTGGATTGGAAAGGAAACTTCAACCAATATATACATAAGGTGGGATGTATGAATATGTATGTGTGTGTGATTGTGAGTGCATGTGCCCATATATATATATGGGTGGATGAGTGTATAGACATCCGTATGTATGTGTGTGTATATGTATATATATACATATGTATGCACATGTATGAGTGGGTAAATGTGTTCGTGTGGCTATGGATATACGCGTATGTGTTTTGGGAGGCGGAGATCCGGCATTCGGACAACATGACCAGTCCATCTGAGCTGGCGTTGAGCAACAGTAGCGGTGATAGTAGGAATGTCAGCCTCCCTCAGGACGCTGGTGTTGGTGCGTCGGTCCTTCCAACTGATTCTGAGGATTTTTGGAGGCATCTTTGGTGGTACATCTCCAGGGTTTTTACGTGCCTCCCGTATGTGGTCCAGGTCTCCGATCCATAGAGAAGAGTTGGCAGCAAGACAGCTTTGTATGCCATGATTTTGGTCTTTGCCAGAAGGTCACGGTTCTAAAATACTCTCTTCCTTAGCTTTGAGAAAATCCCACTGGCACAGCTGAGACAGTGTTGTATTTAATCATCTATGTTGGCTTTTGATGATAGGATGCTGCCTAGGTATGGGAAGTGGTCCACATTTTCCAGTCTAGCGTTGTCGATGGAGATGTTTGGGGGTGAGAGGGAGTACTGTTTGGTGGTGATTGATGGAGGATTTGAGTTTTTTTTATATCAATTGTTAGTCCTAGCTGTTTGTACGCCCTCGTGAAGACAACCAGTGTACACTGTAGGTCCTCTTCTGAGAGGGCTACAAGGGCGTTATCGTCTGAATACTGTAGCTCCATAATGAATATGGTGTTCGTTCGACCTTTGGCCCTAAATCTGTTGATGTTAAAAAGTCGCCCGTCAGTTCTGTACATAATCCGAACTCCACGGGGAAGATGTTTGTCCGTGAGATGGAGGATAGCAGTAATGAAGATGGAGAACAGGGTTGGGGCAATAACACATCCCTGTTTCACTCCCGTGTCAACCCTGAAGGGCTCTGTTTCATCTCCACTACTAGTGAGGACTGTAGCTGACATATTGTCATGTAGCAGTCTCAGTACCCGAATGTACCTCTCTGGGCATCCAAACCTTGCAAGAACCAGCCAAAGGGCTTGACGGTTCACAGAGTCAAAGGCTTTAATAAGGTTTATAAAAGCCATGTATAATGGTAAATTTTGCTCCCTGAACTTTTCTTGGAGTTGACGAGCAGTGAAGATCATGTCCATCGTGCCTCTATTTGGTCGAAAGCCACTTTGAGACTCGGGAAGGATGGTTCTGCAAGGGGTGTAAGCCTGTTGGCCAATACCACAGGGAAAGCCCTAGCTCAGGTTGAGAGGAGAGAAATGCCGCGGTAGTACCCACAGTTTGCCTTATCTCCATCTTTAAGAAGGGAGACAACTAGGGCATCTCTAAGTTGTGCAGGGCTTTTCTCTTGTTCCCAGATTTTGAGAAGCAGGGCATAGATTTGTCTGAGAAGATCATGCCCGCCTTTCTTCAGGATTCTACCTTCTAGGATGCCGTAGAACTTGTTGGTTTTCATCTTCCTAATTGCATCCCATACCTCTTCCAGACTGGAATATATCTCTATATATAATATATATATAATATAATATAATGTATATAATATAATATATAATATAATGTATATAATATAATATATATATATTTAATATAATATATATATATAATATAATGTATATAATATAATATATATATATTTAATATAATATATATATATATAATATAATGTATATAATATAATATATATATATATATAATATAATGTATATAATATATTATATATATATATATAATATAATGTATATAATATATTATATATATATATAATATAATTTATATAATATATTATATATATAATATAATTTATATAATATATTATATATATAATATAATACATATAATATATTATATATATAATATAATATATATATATATAATATAATGTATATAATATAATATATATATATATAATATAATGTATATAATATAATATATATATATAATATAATGTATATAATATAATATATATATAATATAATGTATATAATATAATATATATATAATATAATGTATATAATATAATATATATATATAATATAATGTATATAATATAATATATATATAATATAATGTATATAATATAATATATATATATAATATAATGTATATAATATAATATATATATAATATAATGTATATAATATAATATATATATAAT
>NW_027633174.1:71457-76876 GCF_053919585.1 Euprymna scolopes
GGTCGGGAAAAGCTGCACCGACCGCGGGACCCCAATCAGACTCCTCAATCAGAGTTCTACCCAGGAATGCCAACCTTTCGGCATTTTTGTGGCTAGCCAGGTCAGGCATCCCCAGGCCCCCATCTTCAAGACGTTGAGTGCAGACCTGTCTACGGACAAGCGGCCGTCGCTCATTCCACAACAGTAAGAAAAGCGCACGCGTTAAGGCCGCCATGCGGACCGCAGGCAGAGGAAGTACAGCCAATCGGTAAAGGATCAGCGGAAACACATAAGTGGCGCATGCCTCCGCCCTACCTTTAAGGGACAATCCCCTTCGAAGCCAAACCCTGACAGACGCTTCGACCTTGCTCTGTACTTCCGACCAGTTCTTATCTAGACATAGACCGGGTCCAAACCAAACACCTAGAATACGGACCGGGCCATCCGTCCAGACAAATGCGCCAGGCAAAGCATTCGAGCCCCGCCAAGCGGCCAACCTCAGGCCAACGGATTTGCTGAGATTGACTACGGCCCCTGTAACTTGTTCATAACGCTTGAGAGCCTTAATCACCGTAATAATATCAACGACGCTCGAAACAAATACGGTGACATCATCGGCAAACGCGGAAACCCTGGCTCGCGCACCGCCAGGAAGAGCAATTCCGCGCAGGGCCGGTCCAGCCACCCTGGTCCTCACTTTCCTAAGGAATGGTTCCAGCGCGAGGACATACAGCAAGGGCGACAACGGACACCCCTGTCGCACCGACCGAGAAACCGCGAACGGCGCCGACCGCACCCCGTTGACCTGCACAACTGCCGTCGGCCGAGCGTACAAAATGGAAATCCATCTGCAGAAGCCGGATCCAAATCCGGCGGTCTCTAAAACAGCCATCAGGAAACGATGATCCACCCTATCAAACGCCTTGGACTGATCCAAATTAATCAGCGCGGCTTCAGTGTTGTCTTCTAAATTTTCTATGACTGTACGTATCAAATGCAAATTATTTTGAATTGATCTTCCCTTCACAGCGTAATTCTGATCCGGTTCGACCAAGTCAGCGATAACAATCTGCAAACGATTCGCCAGCACTCGGGCCAGGATTTTTAAATCCGTATTCAGCAACGTGATTGGCCTAAAATCATCTATCCCCCCAACATGTGTGTCGTTTTTCTTCAGAAGTGTGACCACTCCTTTGGTAACCTGACTCGGGATAGATCCCGTGTCAAACCAGTGGTTAAACACACCCGTCAGAATCGGAAAAAACATGTGCGACATCCTCAAGTAAAGTTCGTAGGGTAGTCCATCCAGTCCTGGTGATCTGTTATAGGCGACCTGCTTCATAGCAGCTATGACCTCACACTCTGTAACCCGACCATCGCAACCAGCCGCTCGGGCCACCTCCAGGCGGGGCGAGCCAGCCAAATAGTTGCCAAACTCCTGGACGCGGAGCCTGGACAGCTGCGCAAAGAGATCTTCAAAGTGCACTCGAAACCGCTCGCAAATCCCCCGAGCCGACACTAAGGAGTCCCCTTCCGGGCTCTGAATTTTACGAATGTAGTTATCCAATTTGCGCCCGAGCGAATAGACTCGTTCGGCTTTGTCAACATTCACAGCTTCGTTGGGCATCTTTTTAATTCTAGCCCTAACTACCTGGCCCTGATATCGCTCGCTAGCCAAACGACTCAGATCCGCCTTAGCTAACCCTATTTCTAGGGAATCCCCCCCAGCCACCGCCCGGGATAGTCTATCCTCTAGACGCTTCTCTGCCTTGGCCCTATCTAGCGCGAGGCGTTGGCCATATTTGACAGAGAAGTCTCTAATGCTAGATTTGGCGTTTACCCACCACTTACTCCCGGTAACCGCCCCCACTAATCCCTTCTGTATGTGTTTAGTTAGCCTTTCCCGAAAGTCACCTATCTCCAGTAGGGAGGTATTTAACTTCCAGTACCCAGCTAACTTGGGGTTGCTATCTAAGTCTAACCTGGCCACAAGTAGTTTGTGGTCAGAGTGGCCTAACCAGTGGAACGTGAGACAAGATATGTATTCTATGTTGCCTCTTCTAACTAACAACCGATCCAAGTAAGTACTTGAAGCGGAAGGCCTGCTAGAGAGCCACGTCCACGTCTCCCGCCCCGGGTGATCCACCCGATACCTGTCTACCAGATCGCATCTAGGCATCAGGTCCGACAGACTGGTTTCACACCCATCCGTCCCGCTAGTCCCGCCCACCTTATCTGCCCTGGGGTCAAGGATGGCATTCCAATCACCCACTAGTATTAACCTTTCCGAACCCCCGAGAAACACCTCCAACCGCCGGAAAAAGGAAACCCGCTCCCATACGCAATTGGGCGCATACACCACGACGACTCGAAACGCTCTATTTGCCACGGCAACATCGGCCACGATCAGTCTACCATCAGCATCCGCGTGAACAACGCTAACCGTTGCAGAAAGGGTGCGCCTAACTAACAAAGAAACCCCCCTACTTTGACTATCACCGTATGTTGAAAAGACATCATAATGCCCCTCCAGCACCCGATGATCGTCAACGCAATCGTAGTGAGTCTCCTGTAACGCAGCCACATCTATATTCATCGACATGAGGTCCCTCAGTACCCTAGCGGCTTTGCTTCGGCACCTCATGCCCCTAACGTTCAAACTACACAAGCTCAAGGACGTGGCCATTGTGTCTAGATATCCGCAACCACCGACCTAAAGTCTTTGCTAGAAAGGGTGCCGCAGGACTGGGCGAGGTTGCCCGAAAGCAACTCGGACGTTACTCGTCCGTCTCGCGCAATACCTCCGACATCCAGGGGAAACGTTAATTTAAGGGCCCTATACAAACAAGGGTGGACGTAAATAGGAACCCTACCTTCGCATCTCGGCGCCAGCTGATCGAGGGAGTCATGCCTCTCTTCCACCAACTTTAAATCTGGAATCGCCCCCCTGGCGTCGTCGATCATATTCCACATGGCCTTCGTGCGTCCAGTTTTTGTATGGCGCACAAAGGTCATGACTAGGGGGGCGTCTGGGAAGTTTTTAGGGTTGGTAACACTTTTCCCGTCGATTATTTTCATTTCTCTGAGCGGCTTAATCAGGCCCCTATGGCGCTGCGTTATATACGTGTCAGCGTGAAGGGGGTCTACTTCGCAAATCCGGTCTCCAGGAAGGTAGGGGAGCTTTTTCGTCTTTTCACTCCTTACAGGAGATACAGAGGCGGCTCTTCTACCGCTGTTGGTTTTTGTCGCCGGCTTCTCCCGGGACAACGAGCGGGCACCGGTTGGGGGGGTATCGAAAAGGGATGGGGATTTTGGTTCAGCCGATGAGGTTAGGGTAGGGGTTTTGGGTGGCTGCACCGTAGAGACAGTCTTCTCTACATTCATAGGGGACGGGGAACGGGACCCTGCCTCCTTGTTTTTTCTCGCCTTCTTTTTAGTTTCCTTTTTCGGCACTTGGTACTCTATCACAGTAGCCGTTTCCTTATCGTGCTCCCCTTCTGAGTCAGACGAGGAGACCGGATGCATTCTTTTCTGGCCGCTAACAACTTCTTTAGTGGTAACGTTGGTGGAAGAGACCGTTGACGACACTGTGGGAACCGGCTGACCTTGTACCTCAGGGGGCTGCTCTCTTGTGGAGGGGGTCTTGGTGGTTCTGCCATTCTTCTTTACCACTGTAGTCCAGCCGTCCGACGTTGTTGCTTCTTTGCCCCCTCCGGTTAGCTTCTCAGGGGCTGCTGGTACCACTGCCGCCGGCTTTGCTACTACTACTACTGTCTGTGGGTTTCTTTTCGGACATTCCCGTGCCATATGGCCCTGCTGTTGACAATTCCAACAGTGGGGCCTGCGACCTTCTACTATAATGCTCATCGACCATATGTCGCACCTGAGCATGGGGGGGATGTTTTGTAATCCTTCCTTGTCAACACGCATTTTTAGGTTGTAGTCCCCTACCATAAGGTTACGGGGACCACGGACAGGAATGACGGACTCTACGTCCCCATATTGACTCATAAAGGCCCCTAATTGCTCAGGGCCGAGAATACAGGGGACTCCCAAAATAGACACGTTCGTCCGCGTCTTACTTAAATATTCCGGCTTAAGTCGAATATGTCGCCACGTGTGTTCCGATTTGAAAATATTGGCGGCGTCTTCCTCTTTGGGCAGTAGTAAATCCCACACTGCATAGCTTCTACGGCAGATATAGGTTGCGGGGATATTTAATTCCCCCAGAATTTTCGCCATGTCGTCTTTCGGCACACCGGTTAGCGCTCGTTTCTTTGTGTCTATGGAGACTAACGATATTATTCTCTTTGAAAGTTCTTTCATAGTTTTCGGTTCTACTCTAATAACATTTCCGTCGGTCAAATCCTTATATTTTGTATCGAATAACCGGCGGTAATCCCCGGGAGTTAGTTGCGACTGGGGGCCCCAGTCTTTTACCGCTGCCGCCGCGGCCGTCTGCGGTGTTGATATTATCGTTTGTGACACTGTTAACAGCGGTGATTTCTGTCCCGGGGCAATAATAGAACCGGACGAGTCTATTGTTTGTGAACTCCCTGGCAACGTCGGCCACTCTCCCGGCTTCTCCCTTGGGGACGACGGTTTAGGGGTCAGTGCCGGTTCTTTTGTGGCTGTGGCACTAGCTGCCCCATTCTCTCTTTCAGTCTGAGCAGCCCCCTTTCTTTCTCGTTGACGCGACTTTCTCGCTTGTCGTAGTAGCAGTTCTTGTCTGTTGCATTCATCAGCGCTACTGTCGCTGCTACTAAATTCTATGTCGGCTTGCTTCGCGGCGTTCAACTGTTCGTCTAAAAGCGTTAACATGTTAATGGCATCTTCCCTGTCGTCTGGCAACCCGTTCGAAAACGTCTGTTCCGACTCGGTGCTTCTCCATATTGAGATATCTCCAGAGGTTGCTGGTTTAATTCCCGACCCTAGGGGGTCCGTTCTCCCATGGGCGGGAGGGCTGACAGTTAAAGCCCTCTTCCTCGGGTGATTCCACCGAGTCGGAACACCTCTTTCAGCTGGCCTAAATCTACTGCTACTACTATTACTGCCGGGAACAGCAGTACGACTAGTTACGTGAGAGTCGCTGCCTAACGCAAACGATTCCCCTAAATTAGCGGTGCGGGGGACAACACCGAGTTTTGTGCGGGGGTCAACACTAATCCATCCTAGTGGTCTGTCTACTGGGCCTGAACCGGCGGGCGTGTCGGGGACACGAACGCCAGAAACCGGGTTAGGCGGGGGGTCGGAACTCGGACCACGTGGCGGTAGAATTTTTTTTTTCAAGGCCTAATCCTGTGCTCAGAGGTGGCTTCGGACCCCGGGCTAGACATGTCTGCACCGGAGCCCGGCCAAGTTACCCTCCTCCTCTGCGTCTTCTTCCCGATTGGCCCGGCTGAAGTTTCCGTTGGATATGACTTCGAACAACCACCTCAGA
>NW_027633175.1:0-5000 GCF_053919585.1 Euprymna scolopes
TCTCTTGGCCTTTTATAGTTATGGCCTTAAAACAAGCCTACTCTCTTCACATGGGATTATAATTGTATATATATGTTAATGTGTCACGTATTGAAGTATATTGCGTAATCGATCTTTCGTCACCAACGAAGCAAAACTCGTCAACTCGTTTGTATAAAAATATACGCTTCGTTTCTGTTCGTCGTCACCGTGTCATAGAATTCGCGCGCTTGGCTGTCTGCTTTGTTATCTGTGACCTCATATTGTTGCAGGGTGCACCTGACCGATGCCTGTCTCAAGTAGCTGATCTTTCCCTTTGTTGTCTGATCTGACAGTTTGACCTTATCGTTCGGTGCATTGTCACCGGCTGCGTGTGTGCACTCCAGTGTTTGATACGTCTGTCTCCGGCTGCGTGTGTGCACATCAACGATGCAGTGTTTCTGACCTCAATTATTAGTTCTGATAGTTTCTTCTGCCGAACTAATTACCGTATCATGACTTAGGTGTCCAGTCTCTCCTACTATATCACCCATAGCTGGAGAGTGGAGGTATACACTTTTGGAAAGATCTAAGTTGAAGTAATGCCAGAGTCCTATTAGAAGTTGCATACAGTACGCCCCGTAATTTACTAGTGTTTGTAGTCACTTACGCGTAAAACAAATATAATAAGAATTTTTGTTGAAAATATTGACAACGTCTTGTTAATGAGTAAATCTTTAAAAGAAAAAAAAACATTATGTTCGATTGACTTTTAATTAGACATTTGAAACACTCATTAAATATGTTTGCTTTCGTGTCGATCGTTTATTGTCTTCGTGTTTTTGTCTGACCCGCCACATTTCTTTAATTTGAGTCCGAAAATTAGTTTTCTCATTAAAGCTGGGGACATATATCATAATTACACGCACATAGATACATGATGATGATGATGATTGGAACGTCTTGTCAGACGAGTGCCACTCCCTCAGACTCTTAGTCCATGAGCCCAAAAATGACTTCCATCGCCACAGGACCACTTTTATAGACAAATGCCTGAGAGAGTATCTATACACAGATGATGTTAAAGAGTTTTAGCTTTGTACGACAGCTAAGTCTCTCTCTCTTTCTCTCTCGGTTCAAAATGTTGAGATCCAGCAACAAGCAAGAGCAAGATAGCCAGCAACAAGTTAAACTGCAGACCAGCTTAATGCGATTTATGGTTTTTTAAATCAGAGATTTGCTTCTCCTAGAAAAGTTGCTTTCACCACGGATTACGAGAGCCTTCTTCACCCCAGCACATACATACATACACACAAACACACACGGTGCTAGTTGGCCGTTGACACCGAAAAAAGGTTCATTCGCCCTTTGGAGTGTCTTGTTTTTAATCCTTTAGGGAGACTAGCTTCCCTCCTAACCAAACAAGTCTGGTGGGGGAACCAGTTTAGTCGCCGGTGACCCGATCATAAGGCAGGTAGTACTGGGTTACATGGTACCAGTAGCATATGACATGACCTGACTATAACATACATACATACATACATACATATACAAGTACACACATATTCTATCATACAAAGAGATAAATAAGAGCAGTATATTTTAAATACTTAAACAACTATAATAATAATAATAATAATAATAATCTATTATTAACTGAGCTTTTGTGTCTATTGATTTAAAGATGAAACGATACTATTACCTCTAACTATATAGCACGATACTATCTTTCAATACCTGATTCAGGGGTTAATGTAGTATCTGTGGCCTAAGCATGAAACCATCCATTAAAAAGAAACTGGAATCTGAGGGAGATATCAATCATACCAATTATTACAGGTGCCACATGGCTTATAAAGAAAACTTGAACTCCCACCTAACTAATATTCTTGGTGAACAAGTGCAAAATAGATCCAGACAATTGCACTTAAGGGAACAACGAGGATACTAAAAAGAGCTCTCGGTTGGTTTCAATAAAAAGCAGGGCAATGTTGGCAGCTGGTTTGGCTGCCCAATACCCAGCGTTACAATCTTCAAAGGAAGAAAATTAAAAACAAAAGCATAAATTATTTTGTTTTTTTTTGGGGGGGGGAAGTAGTTCGTTAATCATGAACCTTTCCTTTAATTTATGTTAAGGTAAGTTTATAGTTTAACAAATTTGCATGGCTGTTACTGTAATAAAAACATATTAGTCCATACACCAAAGTAAAGATTTCCTAAAAATCTCTATCTTGATTTTAAAGAGTGTGGCCATGCTTAAATCATATATGAGGGAGGACTTTATTTGCTACAAGATGTAAGTGTGATTTTCATCTTGTCTGTTACCTTGACAACAACATCTTAATCAGTTTTAAGTTAAAAGACGACGGATTTTTTTTTTGCTTACGTTATGTGCCGATTAGTCAAGCAATGTGGATTCATGGTTGCGCGCAATCATGGTAACCCACTCAACCGAAAACATAGACCTCACGTTGGCAGAATCTAATGCTAAAAATTATAACCATGCCATGTTTACCGATTTGATGTTTTTGAATTTTATAGATCAAGATTGGTTATTCGTATTATTCGGATTCTTCAGATGATTGTTCCTATCTTAAGCATTATTTTCACAACGTTTCGGTCGATGTAACCGCCGACCTTCTTCAGGTGTATCTTGTCGAACTTGGGAATGTTTCAGTTGAATTCGGAAATCTGAACAGAAATATTCCAGAGATCGACAAGATCTCGAACCTGAAGAAGCTCAGAGGTTGCATCGAATAATCCAAATGATGTGATTTATCGATTTTATGTAAAAACAAAGATAAGGTTGGAGACAATTCGTAAACGTCGACAAGGGTGTAGATTATGCAATTAAAATACTACAGCAATCCATAAAACTATAGAGAGCACCATATCGATGACAAAACATACAGAGAACGTCCAAATGGGAGAAAACCTCGAGATAACAAGAACTATAAGACAACGAAAAATATGGACTATTATCCCCTTATACTTCCCTTGAGTTTGCCATTTAGTCCTCATATTCCATAAGTGATGTTTCTGACAAAGAGTGAAGAATTACTGTTTTCTTGGTCAGAATCTATGTATCTGGCACTTATCGTCGACTAGTTTTTTACCGTCAAGTAGTATATTTAGCTCCTTTCATCAAATGTCTTGTATGGGATTGTTTGGAATTGCTTCCATAAAAACATTGTAATGTTATACATAAGGGTGTTAACTTTAGTCAAAATCAGACTGTTTTCTCTTTTAATCGATGTTTTCGAAACTGATCGCATTTTCATTGCAAGTGCTCGAATAAACTCCAATCTATGGTTCCCCCTCGTCAACGTTTCACAAAAAACACTTGACTACCTACAACCACTATATAAGATTTTACTTACTCTCTATCTGTGCAAAAATCTAAACGCAGATTCCATTAACAAAGCTTCTTTCCAAGAACAGCCCGCCTGTTCCGTTGGCCTGCTTTCCAGTTGAATACAACAGGAAAGCCTTCAAATGCAATGTAAATTAGGTCTTGTTGACCTACCGCCATATATAATCAAATTCTACCTAAGTTTCACCATTAACTACGACCTTACATTCCATAAATCTTATCCTCGAGTGGCTTTCAGGCCTGGATTAATGGTGACACCCGAGTAAAAAAACATTCTGATGCAGAACCTATATAAGAACACTCCCACACACATAAAGTACATTTGTGTAATTTTTTACAAAAATCGGCCCAGCCATTTCGGAGTTTATAGCGAACGATGTCACACACACAAAGAAACACACAGACAAAGTGCATTTGATATGGTGGATTCTCTCATCGAAAACTATAAAGGTAAGTTGAGATAATTCCAACTATTCCTAAGTTCTGTGGGATCGCATGCATGCTTTTAATCTGGCAGACTATCCCGCAAATAGTACACTATCTGCACACTTTCTCGCAGATTGTGTACTTGCGTGCATTTGTT
This sequence comes from Euprymna scolopes, assembly GCF_053919585.1. Lineage (NCBI taxonomy): Eukaryota > Metazoa > Mollusca > Cephalopoda > Sepiida > Sepiolidae > Euprymna > Euprymna scolopes. The sequence continues at coordinate 3,915 of NW_027633175.1, forward strand.
GGTTAGGATGAAGATAACAATCCACAAAGTAATAAATAAATCGATTTGTAGATCCACAGGAGAAAGCACGGATGCAGAATAATGACTTGTTTGTTAGCTTTGTTGATCAATCTAAGGCATTTGATACCGTCTCCAGAGATGCCCTGTGCAATATTTTTACGAATCTTGGTGTTTCAAACAAATGTGATTGGCTCCTTTCATCAGGGAATGATGGCCTAGAACAGACTGCCAAAAAAAAAAAAAAACGCTAACCATTCGAAGTGTTATCCTTTAAAGACACATCCTAACTGTTCTAGAATCTCTGTCGCAACCTACGATTTGCTTCATTAATTTTATTGATTCTGTTTTGAATATGTTTTTTTTTTAATTTGGCATCATTAGATACAATAGAACCGAAATATGTGAAGAAAGAATTGCCATACGCACATAATACGGTTTGTGAAGAGGTTGGTTTCGGCAGTTCAGTTTCTGTTATGCTAATGGTAAGATCAAAGGCCTTACAAGAATTAGATAAACTACTGATGATTTCTGGATGTCCTAATGGCAATAGGTGACAAGAGCACAGTCATCAGAAAACAGAGATCAAGAACAATCTGCATAAAATCTGAGTTTTGGCTTTGAAACGTTTCTGGTTAAATACCCCTTAGCTTGATCGTTCCCCAACACATACATCTTCCAAGATATCTCTATATGCTGCTTCAAGTATCACTGAAAAAAAGAGGAAAAATACAAGCGGAGCAATGACACATCTTTGCTTGATTTCACTCAACACTTCGAATGGTTAGCGTTTTTTTGGCAGTCTGTTCTAGGCCATCATTCCCTGATGAAAGGAGCCAATCACATTTGTTTGAAACACCAAGATTCGTAAAAATATTGCACAGGGCATCTCTGGAGACGGTATCAAATGCCTTAGATTGATCAACAAAGCTAACAAACAAGTCATTATTCTGCATTCGTGCTTTCTCCTGTGGTTGCCGTAAACTGACAGTCGAATTTACAGTGTCTCTTCCATAATGGAAACCACATTGAGTTTTTGGTAACACAGTTTAAAAAATTGAATCATTGAGTTTTTTTTAAAGATTACAT
>NW_027633175.1:10000-76866 GCF_053919585.1 Euprymna scolopes
ATAACTATTATCTTTTGTAGTGTCTTCGTGGTGAAATGGCGGACATTAAAGATTGTTAAGTTAAGAAGCCGAGGAAATGGAGGAAGACAGAATAAAAGTATCAAGAAGTCGCAGAGCCACTAAATTTCAAGCGAAACAAAAGGAAACTAATAATACAATGATTGAAGGAAAACTTGGAACAAGAGTAACAACACACAAAAAAAATGACTGTCCTAGAAAACAATAATATCCAAGTAGAATACGTCGTTTTACATCTAGATATTAAACGCTGTTACGAATGCATTTATTCATATTGCTATGGCGTGTATTTTTTATGGTTATTTTTTATGGCATTTGTCTTTCTTGTGAAGATGTAATATCAAATTTTATACATTTTTAAGCCTGTATTTCATCGATGTTTTTACATTGTACGGAATATTGCAGTTAATTGAATTGTTTATTGAATTCTTTTTTTTTTTTACACAATAATGCATACTCGAAACTTGGCTATTAGATTGTACAGCAACATTATTACATATAATAATAATAATAATAATAATAATAGTAGTAGTAATAATAATAATAATAATAATAATAATAATAACGGAATCGCTACTGACGACTGAACATGGTTATACGATTAGAACAAACTACAGTAAAGTTAAATAGATAAAAGACAGGAAAACCGTAAATGTAGACACACTGGACAAAGAGACGAAAAGGCAAACCACATTATAAGGGAATGCATCAAATTAGCCCCAAAAGAATACATGAACAGACACAACTGTGTATGGGGAAAGCAATTCACTTAGAACTGTGCAAACGATCACACATCGAACACACAAACAAATTGTAAAGGTACAAACCAAATATAGTACTGGAAAATAAAAATTACAAAACTCCTGGGACATTGAGTTAAAAAAAGGGTAAACTCACACAAAGCAACGAGACTAGACGTCATAATAATTAACAAGAAGGAAAGAAACTTTCAAACGTTAGATTTCTCAGTTCTGACAAACAACAGGATTGAAAGAGGAATCGATGGAAAACGAAACAAATTGACGCAACTTTCAACAGAACTGAATAGAATATGAAACATGTGTAAAAGAGCGCGTATGAGTGTGTAGGAAAATATCAGTAAGAGCTGTAATATAGCTGACTTGCGAGGATATTAGCAGCAGTAGCCGTGGAAAATGCTCATATGCAAATTAGGACGTGTGTGTGAGCTAGCGTGACTAGAAAAAAGAAAAAAAGAACACTATGTAGTCGAAAGAAGAAAAAAATGGGTCGAAAAAGATGGACATCTAAAGTCGAAAACAAGAAATGTCTACAGCCGGAGTTTAGCGGAGCAGAAAGTTTACTAGCAAGGAAACCTGACGTTGACCCGGAGAAGTAATTTTGATCTTGAAATTTTGAATATTTATTTCTTTTGTTGTTTATCGCATATATTTTATATTCTTTCCCCATAAAAGTATTTAATCATGAAAGTATAACTTTTATAGTTCCGGAATACAAAAGTAATAATTTTCTTCGTCTAAACTGAATCTTAATCGTTTATAATAATCGCTGGTTAACACGTATTTTAATGTGAAGAAGCCACTAAGTGGTTTTTGATAAGTTAAATCCGTTAATCCAAAAATACGATCTACTTTCTCTCAAGTTAGATTTTTGGTGTACCGGAAATGAAATTATTACATTTTTTAATGTATTCTCATGAAATTTTACTGTATAGTTTTCGATTTCGTCAAATTAAAGAGATAACGTATCACCATTTCCTTTTTTGCAAGCGTTATTCACCCACGCCCTCAATCTGACATTAATCATTAATTATAATTTATAAACGATTTTATATGAAGATCATGTTTTCTTAGGAATAATTGTTTTCATGCGTGATTCTCAAAGCCAGAAAAATATTTTTATCAAAAGAAAATCAAACTTGTATCAGTAAAGAAAGTTAAAATAGTATAAATTTGTTGTGGTAGGATCCACCTAATTAGCATACGTGGAGTGTCACACACACACACACACACACACACACACACACACACACACACACACACACACACACACACACATATATATATATATATATAGTAATTTATAAAATATATATGGCGATTAAGCTACACTGAATATTCCGCGTTTCATCCACTCTAGGACTCCTCAAGCCTGAATATTCAGCGTAGCTTAATCGCCATATATATTTTATAAATTACTAACTAGCTCTACCTACGTATTGAGCACTTTTGAAGTAAATACTTAAAGTTTACGCATAAATCTATATTTTCGTATATTAATTTTATGTGAGTAAATTAAGTAGTTATATATATATATATATATATATATATATATATATATAAATTATGTTTGCACCAACCTAATAAAAATAAATACACATTCCATATTATATACTAGATGCTATATTAAAATATTGTTGAGTGTTTGGTTTCTTTTATGAAGATTTATATTAGTTTCTGTTTTTAATAGAAAATTCAGCTATTTAGATAATTTGATAGGTATTGTTAAGACAAAAATGTATACTCGTAAGTGAACCAAAGTCAGTTACGTTTTCAGCGATAGAATTGCACATTGATAATTTCCACAGGTGTGCGGATATCCAAATGCATTTAAAATTTGTACAGAGCCCGACCATGCACATCCTGTGCGTGAAAATGTGTGCTGACACGTAAAACACAATCTCACGTAAAACACCTGCGCACTCTGACGAAATTATTGCCGTCATCAACTGTCACGTACATTTCAATTCGGTATTCATATATTTACGAAAATCGCCGCGAAAGAACATTATCTGTTAATGAAATACTTGTTCGGGTGTGTTGCGATGAACTTGCATCTGAAACAGCTGCACACTCTGACGTCATTGCTATCTACGTGACCCACTACTCAGATTCAAGTTCATTGTCCCTTTAATTACCACAATGAAAAGTAAGAATCATATACACACACACACACACACACACACACACACACACACACACACACACACACACACACACATATATATATATATATATATATATATATATCAAAACGTGGATTCCATGAACAAAGCTTCTTTCTTAGAACTGCACGTCTGTGGAACTCTGTTCCGTCTGCCTGCTTCCCACCGGACTACAACTTGAATGTCTTCAAGTCCAACGTAAACAAATTCCTAATGAACCGCCCCCTTAAGTAAACACTTCATAAAATCTCCACACTAACGTAATGTACTTGTAATAACCCTTATCCCTGAGTGGCTTCCGGGCCTTGATAAGTGGTGATCACTGTGTAATATATATATATATATATATATATATATATATATATCCTAACACGTTAAATAATGTATATAAATATGTTTTACACAACAGATGCTTCACTAATTCAAGAAATTTAAATATAATTTTTAACTGAAGCATATAAAAGTATCCAGATTTTAAACGAACAATAATCAAAACTTCCTATCAAATTACCATCCGTAGAATTTTCGCAGCCCGTTGTTCTATCATTTTTGCTAAGCGACGACATAGAAAACTAGCTTTACCAATGATAGATAAATTAAAATAACGTTTTCGATTATCGATTATTGGGGGTATTTTGAGACAAAACCTAACTAAAATCACTTTCAGACTTATACACTAAAGTTCTGTAAATTTTATAGAAAATCTCTTCAGCCGTTTTGGATTCTATAAGGAACGAACTCACACAGATAGACAAAGTTGCATTTATATAATTGTAGAGATAGAGATAGGTATACAATTTTATAAGATATATATTGAGTTTCAGTATTCAATAGAGCTAGGGAGTAAGTCAGAAAAAATATATGACAATAAACATCCACAGAATTTTCCCGCAAGGACTCGTTAGACTAAAATGAATTTTAGTTTATATATATATATATATATATATATATATATATATATATATATATATATATATATATATATATATGAGCGTCGTTCCAACAGAAAGCCTCCTATGTTTTAAGTATAAAATTCAAACATTGAAGAGTTACGAAGACGGGACCAGTACCATTAAAACCAGCGACCATTTGTGCGCATCTCCCAACTGCTCTGACATCAACTGCGTCGTCTTCGTAAACGTTCAACAGGCGCCGGTGAATGTTGATCGGTTGGATTTTATCTCCCATGCGGGAATTCAATGACGCATCTCTTCTGACGCACATTCATGGCGGGAGTCGCTTTCTTGGAGTCTCACACGGTCAATATCTGCAACAGAGAGACAAAACTGTATGAATGCACAAGTTCAGTCATCATAACAATGCACTTTGCAATCCCCTCTGATCTATTCAGACACAAAAAAATAGGAGGCATTGCTTTTGAAACGTCCTCGTGTACGCGTGTATACGTGCACTTCTGAAAGTTCTTAGTTACTCTATTACTTTACGTGTGTAATTGTATAATGGACACCTATTTGTCGAATGTATTTTAGTCTGTTTTTTAATTGCCATATTAAGTTTCACAACGTACTACTTACTATATACGTATGTATATACATATATATATATATATTTATATTTATGTGTGTTTGTGTGTATGTGTGTTTGTGTGTATGTGTGTTTGTGTGTGTATGTGTGTATGTGCATTTCTTACAGTGTTCAATTACTCTCATTCTTTGTATATGTGTATTTGTAAGAACGTATATTCATTTATCAAATTTAATATGAGAAAAAAAATTACTTTTACCAAAAATAATGTTATTTTTTTCTTCATACACATCAACACCAACTAAGTATTCGTATATTCATCGTAATTGAAGCAAAAAACATCTGCATAAATACTTTCACATACGTTCGCGTTTATTAAGTATCAGTTTTTGCGTATAAATATGTACTCACTTTTAAGATGTCTTCTCCGAGCAGTACATATCCAGTGTTACCTGGGAGCATTTTACATACGTTTTTATCAAAATGGGAGAAGAATAGAAAATGGTCTTTGAGTTTAATTCCGCCAGCCCTATAACCTTCCCCTATTTTATCGAACATTTCACGAGTGATGTTTCTGACAAAATGGGAATAACTTGTTTTCTTGCTCGGAATATATCCATCTAACACTTCTCGGTGGATAGTTGTTGACCTTGAACTGGTATTTATTTATTATATATCATTTTCTTTTTGTAGCTCTTTACATAAATTCGCTTCCTTCCTTGTATGCAGCGATTTCTGTGAACCAAACAAAAAAATACTACTATTTTTAAATAAGATTTTTGAAGTTAATTTTTGTTATTGCAGTATTGTTTGATCAGTAAATTGAAACAATTCGTTATCAATCTATTTTATTTTATTGAGTTTAAATCATTATAATATTATTAAATTAATAGTTTCCAAAACTTTCAATCTTCCAATACGCGAGTAGTTGCGAAAAAGTCTGAATCTGGGAATTAGTTTCTATTCTATAGTTTCAATGCTTCAAACTCCTTATCAAATTTAATAAAAAATCACGAAATAATCCATTCCTTATCAACTATCGAAATATTAAAATAACTGACTTGCTTACAAAAATAGAAATTTATATTAGTAAATTTTATATCTTACTAGCAGGTCAGCCCGGCTTTTCTCGGGCTCTATGTACTGTTCATAACTTTATGTGCATATGTATATATATATATATATATATATATATATATATATATATATATATATATATATATATATATATATATATATATATATATATATGATTAAAATCTCCACAGTTAAACGTTTTAATTTTATTTATTTTAAAATTTCAAGTAAATACAGTTTTTAACATTATTACAAAATACAGGCTGAAATTCTGTGGATGATTATATATATATATATATATATATATATATATATATATATATATATATATATATATATATATATAGCCATCTACAGGCATATATATATAGTCATCCACAGACATATATATATATATATATATATATGTGTGTGTGTGTGTTTGTGAATGACTATATATATACAGTGATGATCATATTTATTGGCACGGTAAAATAAAAGTTAAATTTTGTCTAATAAATTCTAAAAAAGGGATTAAATTAAAGAAAATTACAAAGTATATTATGTATTTTTAACTGGCCTTTCCGATGCAGCAATCGGATTTTAGAAAAATAAATAATAAAGGAACAACAAACATAATTGCAAAAAACCCTTGTTCCAAATTATTGGCACGGCTTTGTTTTTCTTTTAGTATCAGTATAATATCAATCAATTTCCGGTTTACGTGCTTTCTGAACTTTTTTATAGCCATATTATGCTTGTTTAACGCTAATTCAGTGAATAATTTTTTTTCAGATAATTTTTAGATAGCGATTTATTTAAACTATTATAAGTGACTAAATTATAATTTTCAATCGCCATGGTTAAAACTAAGGAACACAGCGAAGACGTCAGGAAGCTTGTTGTAGCATGCCATACCAATGGGGAGGGCTATGATAAGATTTTAAAGAAGCTAAACCTTCCCAAATCCACTGTTAGAGCCATAATAAACAAGTTCAAATCGCAAGTCCACGTTATGAGTTTAGAGGGTAGAGGGAATATATATATATAGTCATAGTATATATATATATATATATATATATATATATATATATATAGTCATAGTATATATATATATATATATATATATATATATATATATATATATATACATGTCTGTGAATGACTATATATATATGTCTGTGGATGACTATATATATATATATATATATATATATATATATATAAATGTATATATATAAATATAAATATAGATGTGTGTGTGACTGTGGATGACTATATATATACATGTCTGTGGATGACAATATATATACATATATATATATATATATATATATATATATATATATAGTCATCTCTATTTATTTTATTTCCGTTTATTTCATTTTATTTCATTTCATTTCATTTCATTTTATTTTATTTTATTCCATTTTATTCCATTTTATTTCATTTTATTTTATTTTATTTCATTTTATGCTATTTCATTTTATTTTATTTTATTTTATTTCATTTCATTTCATTTTATTTTATTTTATTTTATTTTATTTCATTTTATTTCATTTTATTATATTGTATTTTATTTTATTTCATTTCATTTTATTTCATTTTATTTTATTTCATGTTATTTTATTTCAGTTTAGTTTATTTTATTTCATTTTATTTTATTTTATTTCATTTTATTTTATTTTATATTATTTTATTTTATTTCATTTCATTTTATTTCATTTCATTTCATTTTATTTTATTTTATTTTATTTTATTTTATTTTATTTAATTTTATCTAATTTTATTTTATTTCATTTCATTTCATTTCATTTTATTTGATTTAATTTTTATTATTTTATTTTATTTTATTTCCTTTTATTTTATTTTATTTCATTTTATTTCATTTCATTTCATTTCATTTTATTTAATAAAATTTTATTTTATTTCATTTTATTTTATTTCATTTTATTTTATTTTATTTCATTTCATTTCATTTCATTTCATTTTATTTTATTTCATTTTATTTAATTTCATTTTATTTTATTTCATTTTATTTTATTTTATTTTATTTTATTTCATTTCATTGCATTTTATTTTATTTCATTTTATTTTATTTCATTTTATTTCATTTTATTTCATTTTATTTTATTTTATTTTATTTCATTTCATTTTATTTTATTTCATTTTATATCATTTTATTTTATTTCATTTTATTTTATTTTATTTTATTTCATTTTATTTTATTTAATTTTATTTTATTTAATTTTTTTATTTCATTTTATTTCATTTTATTTTATTTTATTTTATTTTATGTTATTTTATTTTATTTTTTTTTAAATTTTATTTTATTTCATTTTATCTTATTTCTTTTCTTTTATTTTATTTTATTTCATTTTATTTTATTTTATTTCATTTTATTTCATTCCATTTTATTTTATTTTATTTTATTTAATTTCATTTCATTTTATCTCATTTTATTTCATTTCATATTATTTTATAACATTTTATTTCATTTTATTTTATTTCATTTTATTTTATTTTATTTTATTATATGTTATTTTCTTTATTTTATTTTATTTTATTTCTTTTATTTTATTTTATTTGTTTTTATTTCATTTCATTTTATTTTATTTTATTTTATGTCATTTCATTTTATTTGATTTAATTTAATTTAATTTTATTTTATTTTATTTCATTTTATTTCATTTTATTTCATTTCATTTCATTTTATTTTATTTCATTTCATTTTATTTTATTTCATTTCATTTTATTTGATTTCATTTCATTTCATTTCATTTTATTTTATTTCATTTCATTGCATTTTATTTTATTTCATTTTATTTCATTTCATTTTATTTTATTTCATTTTATTTTATTTCATTTTATTTTATTTCATTTTTTTATTTCATTTTATTTCATTTTATTTTATTTTATTTTATTTCATTTTATTTTATTATATTTTATTTTCTTTATTTTATTTTATTGTATTTTATTTTATTTGTTTTTATTTTATTTTATTTTATTTGTTTTATTTCATTTCATTTCATTCTATTTTATTTTAATTCATTTCATTTTATTTGATTTAATTTTATTTTATTTTATTTTCTTTTATTTTATTTCATTTTATTTCATTTTATTTCATTTCATTTCATTTCATTTTATTTTATTTCATTTTATTTGATTTCATTTCATTTCATTTTATTTTATCATTTCATTTCATTTTATTTGTTTTTATTTTATTTTATTTTATTTGTTTTTATTTCGTTTCATTTCATTTTATTTTATTTTATTTCATTTCATTTTATTTGATTTAATTTAATTTTATTTTATTTTATTTCATTTTATTTCATTTTATTTCATTTCATTTCATTTCATTTTATTTTATTTCATTTCATTTTATTTCATTTTATATCATTTTATTTTATTTCATTTCATTTCATTTCATTTCATTTCATTTCATTTTATTTTATTTCATTTCATTTCAGTTTATTTTATTTTATTTCATTTCATTTCATTTTATTTCATTTCATTTTATTTTATTTCATTTCCTTTTATTTTATTTCATTTAATTTTATTTTATTTCATTTCATTTCATTTCAGTTTATTTTATTTCATTTCATTTCATTTTATTTTATTTCATTTCATTTTATTTCATTTCATTTTATTTCATTTCATTTTATTTGATTTGATTTCATTTCATTTTATTTGATTTCATTTCATTTCATTTCATTTTATTTCATTTCATTTCATTTCAGTTTATTTTATTTCATTTCATTTTATTTTATTTTATTTAATTTCATTTTATTTAATTTTATTTGATTTCATTTAATTTTATTTCATTTCATTTCATTTCGTTTTATTTCATTTCATTTCATTTCATTTTATTTTATTTTATTTCATTTTATTTCATTTTATTTTAATATATTTCATTTTATTTTATTTCATTTTATTTGATTTGATTTGATTTCATTTTATTTCATTTTATTTTATTTCATTTTATTTCATTTTATTTTATTTTAATTTTTTTTCTTTTATTTTATTTTTTATTTTTATTTTATTTCAGTTTATATTATTTTATTTCATTTTATGTTATTTCATTTTATTTCATTTTATTTTTTTTTTCATTTTATTTTATTTCTTGTTATTGGATTTCATGTTATTTCATTTTATTTCATTTTATTTTATTTCATTTTATTTCATTTTAATTTATTTTATTTTATTTAAAAAAATTTTTTTTTATTTTATTTCATTTTATTTTATTTCATTTCATTTTATTTAATTTTTTTTTCATTTTATTTTATTTCATTTCATTTCATTTTATTTTATTTCATTTTATTTTATTTGTTTTTATTTAATTTTATTTTATTTCATTTTATTTTATTTCATTTTATTTTATTTTATTTTATTTCATTTTATTTTATTTTATTTTATTTCATTTTATTTCATTTCATTTTATTTTATTTGTTTTTATGTAATTTTATTTTATTTCATTTTATTTTATTTCATTTTATTTTATTTCATTTTATTTTATTTCATTTTATTTTATTTCATTTCATTTTATTTTATTTCATTTCATTGTATCTAATTTTATTTTATTCATTTTATTTTATAACATTTTATTTTATTTTATTTTATTTCATTTTATTTTATTTCATTTTTTTAAAAATTTTATTTTATATCATTTAATATCATTTTATTTTATTTTATTTTATTTCATTTCATTTTATTTCATTTCATTTCATATTATTTTATTTCATTTTATTTCATTTTATTTTATTTCATGTTATTTCATTTCATTTTATTTTATTTCATTTCATATTATTTTATTTCATTTTATTTCATTTTATTTTATTTCATTTTATTTCATTTTATTGTATTTTATTTTATTTCATTTCATTTTATTTCATTTCATATTATTTTATTTCATTTTATTTCATTTCATTTTATTTTATTTCATTTCATTTTATTTCATTTTATTTTATTTCATTTTATTTTATAACATTTTATTTCATTTTATTTTATTTCATTTTATTTTATTTCATTGTTTTTAATTTCATTTTATTTTATTTTATTTTATTTCATTTTATTTCATTTTATTTTATTTCATTTTATTTGATTTTTTTATTATATTTTATTTTATTTTATTTTATTTCTTTTCTTTTATACTATTTGTTTTTATTTCATTTCATTTTATTTTATTTTATTTCATATCATTTTATTTCATTTTATTTCATTTTATTTATTTTCATTTCATTTTATTTTATTTCAGTTTATTTTTTTTCATTTTATTTTATTTCATTTTATTTCATTTGATTTCATTTCATTTTATTTTATTTCATTTTATTTTATTTCATTTCATTTCATTTCATTTCATTTCATTTCATTTTATTTTAATTTATTTCATTTTATTATATTTCATTTTATTTGATTTCATTTCATTTCATTTTATTTCATTTTATTTTATTTCATTTTATTTCATTTTATTTTATTTTAATTTTTTTATTTTATTTCATTTTATATTATTTATTTCATTTTATTTTATTTAATTTCATTTCATTTTATTTTATTTTATTTCATTTTATTTTATTTTATTTCATTTTATTTTATTTCATTTTATTTGATTTCATTTTATTTCATTTTATTTTATTTTATTTCATTTTAATTTATTTTATTTCATTTTATTTCATTTTATTTCATTTTATTGTATTTTATTTCATTTTATTTCATTTTATGTCATTTATTTCATTTTAATTTATTTTATTTAATTTTTTGTCAATTTTTATTTTATTTTATTTAATTTTATTTTATTTCATTTCATTTTATTTAATTTTTTTTCATTTTATTTCATTTCATTTTATTTCATTTCATTTTATTTTATTTTTTTTTTATTTCATTTTATTTCATTTTATTTTATTTCATTTCATTTCATTTTATATTATTTTGTTTCATTTTATTTTATTTCATTTTATTTCATTTAATTTTATATCATTTTATGTCATTTTATTTCATTTTATTTTATTTCATTTTATTTCATTTTATTTCATTTTATTTTATTTGATTTGATTTTATTTTATTTCATTTCATTTTATTTCATTTTATTTTATTTTATTTCATGTTTTTAATTTTAATTTATTTCATTTTATTTTATTTTATTTTATTTCATTTTATTTTATTTTATTTCATTTTATTTTATTTTATTTCATTTTATTTCATTTTATTTCATTTTATTTTTTTTTATTTTATATAATTTTATTTTATTTTATTTTATTTCATTTTTTTTTATTTTATTTTATTTCATTTTATTATATTTTATTTTACTTCATGTTATTTTATTTCATTTCATTTTATTTCATTTTATTTTATTTTATTTCATTTTATTTTATTTTATTTTATTTCATTTCATTTTATTTTTTTTATTTTGTTTCATTTTATTTCATTTTATTTTATTTCATTTTATTTTATTTTATTTCCTTTTAATTTATTTTATTTTATTTCATTTTATTTTATTACATTTTATTTTATTTTATTTCGATCCCTGCTTGAAGCACCTTTTACTGTACTGAAGAGCTGTGGTACAAGTAAACATTCTGTGTGCGGATGACTATATATATATATATATATATATATATATATATATATATATATATATATATATATGTATATATAAATATATATATATATATATATATACACGCTAATATTGTTTGACTGGATATATATATATATATACACGCTAATATTTTTTGACTGGATATATATATATATATATATATATATATATATATATATATATATATATATATATATATATATGCGCTAATATATGAAAAGAATTTAGATTTCTACTGTTCAATTTTACTCTGTTTTTTTTTCCTATAAAAACTATTTCCGTTAAAATAAATACATATTATAGGTTCCATTTGTTTCATAAGATAAGACTAATAAAAATTGGATAATTCAAATGAATTAATGTAGAACACAATAGATTGTTTTCGCCTCCAGTGCTTGAAAAGAAAAAAGAAATTAACATATCTTCAAATCAGAGACAATGTATTGAAAGATAAGAATCAGAGGAAACTTCTTAAGTTTTGTTGATCTTTTTTTCTCCTCAGAAGTAAAAGTGCAAAGTCAATCTTCACAGGGGATTTTTAACTCCGAAATTAATTAGAAAAATTCAGAAAATACAACCCTTTTTTTTCGCATCTAAGAACGTGTTCAAAAACAGTATATCTCTTCATTCTATATTTTTCATGCTTTTAATAATAATTTTTTCAACTTAATATTTCGCGACCGCGCGGCTTTCCGACTTTATAAAACAAGAAAACCAAAGAGTTCTACGTGCAATACCAGCTAGCGCGACGTCAAGAACAGAACATGGAGGTGGACTTTTTGCTTTAACTTTGGAGGAAATAGAAAAGACAAACAAAATTAATAAATCTTTTTCTGATGAAGTATATATATATATATATATATATATATATATATATATATATATATATATATATATATATATATATATATATATATATATATATGATAGATGGATGTTTTTGGTCTATTAATTCTATTTTCGGTCCTTTCCAACTTCCGAATAACAGTCTTCACTTCTGGCGGGAACTGGCTGATGTAATCACCATATTTATCATAAGTCCAAGTACATTCAAATCCTTCAGGATTCATTGGCAGGGATAAATTAATTAATCTAACTGGTTAATTATTTATCCATTTGTCTTCATTGGTTAAAAATGGTTAATTATTAATTCTTTTTTTTCTATTGGTTAAAATTAATAGCTCACTGAAATATTTGTAAATCTATTAAAATAAATAACTGCAAACACTTCAGGATGTTATTACTATTGATAAATTTTATTTTATTAATAGTTGTTTTTTTTTAGATTTTATTAATAATGCTTCTACCATTTCAAGTTTATTATTGGTTTGTTCAAGTATAGACGTGTTTCTAACTAAAATTTTTCGTAAATTGGGACAGAGGACAGGAATGTTGGTTAGTCATGGTGTTAAATATACATATGACGATAAATCCCGAAGGATTGAAAAGTACTCGGACTTATGATAAATATGGTGATTACATCAGCCAGTTTCCGCCTCAAGTGAACACTGTTATTCGGAAGTTGGAAAAGATTCGATAATTGAATTAATAGACAAAAACATCTATTTTATTTAATGAAATATGCCATAGAGAAAAAAAATTCTGCCCCCCCACACACAAAACACACACACACACATATATATGTGTAAATAAAATGTGTGCGTGTGTGTGGTGTGTATTTCATGATTCCAAAAGAAAAATAGTATTGACTCCAGACCGGGCACGCACACACACACACACACACACACACACACACACACACACACACACACACACACACACACACACACATATATATATATATATGTCGAATGGAAAATAACAAGACAAGCTACCACGTGTAGGGACCTAGACGACCCATGTAGATTATGCCTTCATGAAAAATTTGCTATCCTGTACTTTAAAGAACCCCAAAATCTATTAAACTGAAGAGAAATAGCAAACAACTGTGTTTTCGTCTTCAAGTTATTCTTCTTCCCATCCTCCATCTGATATAGTTATTAATCCAATACACCATTCGAGCAACCCTTCCATCTACAATCATACAACTAGTAATAATGATGATGATGATGATGATGATAATATACACACACACATGGTAGCGTGTGTGTTGTTTATTCATTTTTTGTGCCACGCTTACATCCGAGTCGTTTAATTGTTAGGGACTTCCATTTCTTGTAATAAATAATTTTACCAAGGATTCTTGATAAGTTTTGGTTTCGGTTTCGACTACAGCCGATGCCACTCCAGTAATCTATTGCTTTTTTTATAAATAATTTTATCAAGAATTCGTTATAAGTTTTAGTTTCGGTTTCGATTATGGTAGAAGGAACTCAAGGTTATATATGTATATATATATATATATATATATATATATATATATATATATATATATATATATATATATATTCCAAAGATTTGGTTTCGATTTCGATTCAAGCTGCTGCACCCAAGTCATATGGATATATTTTTTATCTTTGAAATCGCAACTTTCTAATATATAAAAATCGATAGAACACTATATCATACAATACAAAATCTGCAAGAATTAAAATATCATATTTAAACGTACCTTTATTATCTAATGACATCTGTGTTATTTTCATTGGCTTCCATGTTTGTTTTCGTGCATGAGTACATTCAATTTCTGCGCATTTATACATTAATTCTGTATACTCACTTGCAATATTTTACGTAAATTCTGTGTACTTATATACACTTTTATGCATTAATTCTGTATACTCACTATTCAAATTTCTGTATATACACTTTATTTTCTGTAAATACACCTATTGTCTTAATTATTATCGGGCAATTAAACTGACAACATGATGTTAAAGTATTCATTTACGATTTCCGTGTTTGCAAAAATATGTATTCATTTGTAAAATTTCATTTTAGAAAATAAGGTCTATAAAATATGTCGCCATTTTGCAAGATTTTCTTTATTATGCTTGTCTAAATCGCTATGCATCTATCGGTCACAGTAGCAACAAAGAAACATACGTATACAAGCAAGGAGACCCGACATTGCTCGCGATTGGTTGAGTATCAACAAATGCTCCAATTACTAATAGTTTTATTATCATCGAAATCGATTAAATCGCCCATTTTTCAATCAAATCTATTGATTGTTGCGGGGAAACGGGACGAAGATTCACATGCCGACTAAGTTCACAATACATTATATTCTACATGGTACAGCAGAGATTCACAGTTAGTTAAAAAAAAAATTATTTGTTATATAATAGCTTGGATTAAAGTTTAAAATGCAAAAGTAAAGTATTATGGTTAGATTATGTTTTAAACAGAAACATTTATTTCGAATGCGCCCCTTTCTTACCAAAAGAATCCCCGTTGATTTCATACACCAGCGCCTTCTGCTTGTGCGGTGATATAACTTCTCCATTGCACATGTAATGTAGTGTAGTATATTGGCGTTAATTTTGGTCAACATTGGATTAGTTTTTCTTTAGGTGTAATTTTTCGATTATCGATTTTCGATACCTGCCAGGATAACTCCGTTACAAAATCTATCTAAGAACATTCCCTGACACATAAAGTACATTTGTGTTAAATTTAAAAAAAATGGCACGGCTAATTCCGATATAGAACCAACTCACACACAAAGTGCTTTTTATATATAAGTATAAATAAGTACACATGAATGATTGAGCATTTAGTGTATAGCCGTTTATAAATATGAACGCACGTGACCAAACTTTTGAAAGAAAAAAAAATCGGCGTCGTTCTTTTCGAAAAATAGAAGAAATGGATATATAGAAATACACATATGGTAACAATTGTAGCCATTTATTTTTGTTCTTGCCACATTCTCTTCTGCTATACATTCGTTTATTCCTTTTCCTTGCAAATCCGTGGATTTCCAAATTATCCTTGGATTCCTCCAAAACAACTTATGAATAAAAAAAAAAAAAAACTCAACAAAGCAAAACAATTCGTCGAATCAATGATTATTCTTGCGAATAAAACTTACAGGGTTTACGCTTGCTTCTTTGTTTGTTAAAACCGTTTCCATAACAACAAGATATGCATGTACAGAATTTCCCGATGTATTTCAAGAAAATATTTTTGAAGGAATTGATAAAATTGATTAAATTCGGAAGACAATATTTTCTCAGTTTTTATCATTTCATTCGAGATATATTAAATTTTGTTTGTATATATATATATATATATATATATATATATATATATATATATATATATATATATATATTTTTTGTTTGTATATATATATATATATATATATATAGATATATATATAGATATATATATATATATAGTAAGTTATGAAAATATATATGGCAAAAAAACTACGCAGAATATTCCCGTTTCATCCTCGTGAGAATTCGTTAGGCTTATGCGAAAAGTTGTAGTTACCGTACATTAATATATATATATATATATATATATATATATATATATATATATATATATATATATATATATATATATATAAAATAAAAATTGCAGTTAAATTTACCAAAATGATCCCAGATGGTAAAATTAAAGTATATTATAAATATTACAGAATTAATGTTATTTTTATTTATTTATTTATTGTTTAGTTATTATTTATTTTCTATTTATTTATTTATTTATTTTCCATTTAGTGTCTTCTAACAACTCTTGCTGACCATTTTTAAGTGATGACCTGTACATTTCAGTTGACCTATATTACTTTGCCCTATATATTTTTTCGCGCCTTTAACATTTCCTGTCTGGGTCATTTTGACATTTGTTTCTCTATTTATATTTAACTCCATCACCATTTTTTCTACTCCTTTTCTTCCTTGATCTTTCTTATTTATATTTATATCTCAGCAGTAAAATGAAAAGCATATCTTATTTTTGTTTTATTAATATTATTGGAATTTTCTCCTTTTTTCCTTGTTCACATTTTTGTGAATTTTTCCATGGATTTCTGCCTTTGGATTATTATGGACAATCTTCTTCCAATTACGGGATTTTTGGATTTTACTTGTGCAAATGGAAATTCAATTAACTTTCTTTAAGTTATATACTTGGATTTTACCATCACTGGATTATTTATCTTCCATCAGACTATCCATTCGTGTGTAATCACCTTTTTCTTCACCACAAAATACATCCTTTTGCCTGTCTTCATTGGAAGAAATTGCAACAATCCATCCCTCAAAAGAAAATAAATTGCGTATATACGAGGGGCGTGCAAAAAGTAATGCCCCTGACCCACTTCCTATAGCAGTAGAGCAACGAAACTTGGCATAGTTATTAGTCTTTTTCTACATAGGAACCAACCAGAGTTATGCATTTCTCCCATCGTTTGATGCAGCTCTAGAAATCGTTTTTGTAGAACACCCCAGGTTGGTCCTCCAACCACGACGTGACTTCAGAAATCAAGGCTGCATCATCTGGGAAACACTTTCCTTTCAAAAACAACTTCATTGCTGGGAAGAGATGGAAGTCAGATGGAGCAAGGTCAGGAGAGTAGGGAGGATGGGGAAGGATTTCATAACCACACGTCCGTGCTTCTGATCTGGCGACATATGAGTTGTGGACCGGAGCGTTGTCCTGCAGGAGGAGAGTACCTTTGCTGATTTTGCCCCGCCTCTTGATTTTGATAGCTTCCTTTAATTTCCTCAAAAGTGATGCATAATAGGCTCCTGTAATTGTGGTACCATTTGCCAGGAAATCTGTCATCACTACTCCGTCCTGGTCACAGAAGACTGTGAGTATGAACTTGCCAGCAGAGGGCTGCACCTTTCCTTCTTTGGAGGTGGTGAGTCCAAGTGCTTTCACTGCATTGATTGGGCTTTGGTCTCTGGATCATAGTGATAGATCCAGGTTTCATCCTGTGTAGCAGCCTTTTGAAAAATTTTGACTCATCTTCTTAGTACATCTCCAAATTCATCCCCAAGCACTCGATGCGTTTTCGCTTCTGGAATGATGTGAGCAACGTAGAAATCCATCTGGCAGACACCTTATGCATATGCAAATGGTAATGAATGATAGTTTCCACAGACCCTCTACTAATCTTGACATATTAGGCTATGTGGCGAATAGTAATGCGCCGATCTTCCAAAATGGTAACCTCAACTTGACGGACAGATGTCTCATCAATGGCAGAAGGGGGCGACCAGGTCTAGGAGCTGTTTCAACCGACTTCCGGCCATGTTTTAATTCACGATGCCAGCGTTTTACGAGGTCATATGATGGGGCATTATCACCATAAGTTTCTTTCATTTTATCAAAAGTCTCCTGTGGTTTGCGTCCTTTCAAATACAAAAACCGGATGACTGCCCGACATTCAATAGGCTCCATTTCACAACTGACTCAGTTCAAACACTTGTAAAACAGAAACCATAATTAGTTCAGAGCTGTAATTTGCCACATAACCCGTAGAGATATAAATCATTGCACATGCAAAATTTCAGCTAGATCAGACAACTGGAAGTGGATCAAGGGCATTACTTATTGCACGCCTCTCGTGTATGTAGTATATATATATATATATATATATATATATATATATATATAATTATAAAACTCAAATGACTTTGTAGCGGGTGTTGTAATCAAGATCCGGTTTACGACTTCTGGTTGCGCATGCGTACATAAACATAAACCCATAACGGTATAAACAAATAAGCACAAATCGCTACTTTTACTGCATTTGACCTGCGAACTGAAATATTAAGGTTATTATTTAGAAATTATTATTTAACATGGAAAGGGTGGGGATGTTTTGCAAGTATTCTGTATTACAAGTATACTGTCGCAATTTTCTTACAAATAAATCAACCACCATAATAATCAACGCGACAATAAAACGTATTGTTTACCGTATACGTTTTCAGCGTCCCAATTGTTTTTTTTTTTTTTTTCGCGTTTAAAGTTGTTGGAACATGATAAGAAGTCTCAATCAATTAAGCGAAAGGATAACAATCTTTTTTTTAAAAACACTACAATTGTACAAAAATATTGTAAATAGAAAAGTATTGCCTTAATTAGTTTTATTGACCTTATTATTAACATATAAACTAAATATTTGACCCAATGGGTCATGAATGTTTTTTTAAAATAAATGAAAAAAAGTTACATTTTATTTTCATTTTCTATTTAAAAAGCTATTCTTAACATGGGGGAGAGTGTTTTTGACTATTCTGTACTTTCAATTAACAATTTCATTTAAAAAAGATATATCAAAATTTGAATTTAACTTTAAGTATTATGGTATCTGTTCAGTGCACATTTACCTATAAGTATGGCAAACCACTTATAATTCAATGTTTGTAAGTTTTTTTTTTTAAATAAACAATTATAAACAGAACGACTCAAAGAAATCTATCTATATTCTTTTTTCATTTTAATATACTTTCATAGAAATGTTTCTGCTATGTCACAAAAACTATTTTCTTTACGTCACAAGTGTCACGCTCATACATTAATTCCATAGCTAATATAACATACTGACCCAATGGGTCACGGGTAGTATATATATAATATATATAATTTCAGAATATGAGAGGCAATATAAATATTTCCACAATCAAACAATATCTCAGCTCACACTGACCATGAATATCAACAAACCGGATGTTCAAGACTTGGGTATAAAATAATCTTACTTGTTAGACATCGGCCTCGGCTCTCAATGGTTGGATGATTATTTGGGAGGAGATATATACTTCCATAGTCGGATTGCAGCGTGGTTTTCGTGATCTGTTTTAGCTAATAGACTTTCTTGCGTGTGGCGCGGTTGCTCAGGTGGCAGGCTACTCGTGTCGCGTGCAAGAGATTCGGATTTCAAATCATTGAATCCTGATGTGTTAAACTGAAAAGCCCAAATTAGGATCTAACTGGAGTCTTGAACTTCCGGTTTGCTGACTTTCATGGCTTATGGGAGCTAAAACATTGTTTGACTGGATATATATATATATATATATATATATATATATATATATATATATATATATATATATATTCGAAGAGGCCAGGAGGAGGTGACTTTTTTCTTTGGGGGGGGGGAGAAGCCTCCAGGCACCCTCCTCCCTGAAGGTGGGGTTGGGGATTATCTCTCCCTGAAGGGGGGAGGCCGGCACCAAGCATGTAAATCCAGAGGGGTGACTTTTTTTGTTACCCCTCGGAGTGGGAAGGGGGCCGATCACCCAGGCAACGCCGGGTAACCCCTGCTAGTATATATATATATATATATATATATATATATATATATATATATATATATATATATATATATGAGCTGATATAACTATAACTAATATATATATATATATATATATATATATATATATATATATATATATATATTAGCAAAAGTACCCGTCGTTGACTGGGTTCAAAAACAGCCTACAGAAAATGGACTCTGATTTATGAAAGCATGATACGTTGTGAAAAGAAAGGGTTGTAAATAGATAGCTTCGAATTTGGGGGTATCAAAACAAAAGCAAAATATGATGAAAGTAAAAATAAAATAGATAAACCCCATAATTAATTATCCCATACCTGTTCACACTGAAACACTTATCACAATATTCTGTGGATCTATATTAAAAAAAAACTTGTTAAACTTTGTGATATATTTCCATTCTATGGAGGTCAGGCGCGAACGAACACCCCATAATTTTAATATACCATATTTCTTCAAACTGAAACATAATTATCAAAGTATCCTTACGCAGATAGATATGAAAAGTCTTTATTAAAGTTTGTGCCTATGAAGGCCAGATTTGAACGCAGATCCCACAATTTTATTATACCATCCCTATTTAAGTTAAAGCATACTTATCAAAGTATTATTATGTACATCTAAATCAAAAACACTTGTAAACGTTTTTTTTTTATTTTTTAAATTTTTTATTTCCATACTTTGTGGACCAGCCGCGTACGCAGACCCCACAATTTTAATGAATCATAATTATGCCAGATCAAACATACCCATTCCTGTGTCTCGATACATCTTCTATCATTATATGCGATCAGTTTTCTATAATAGTCAACCATATAGAAGCCTATTCGTGACCAGACACACACACACAGACGTTCAGCTTTATATTATACAAGCGGGGGTACCCGGCGTTGCCCGGGTGTTTGTAGGTGTGTGTGGTGTTAAATAAAAAGAAACCGGGAGGGGGGTAGGATCGAACCCGAAGCCCTGAGGCGAAGTTTGAAAATAAAATCGACCAGCCAGAATGAGTTACTGAAAGGTGTTTGAATTTATTTAAGTAAGAACCAAATTGACAGGTGCGCGCCCGGAAGTCGTCGAGCGTGACGACGACGACGACGACGACGACGACGTAAGCATTGTTATAAGCGAAGTAAAAAAAAGAAAACAACGTTAAAACTTAAGCAGGGGTGGGGGGTAATACAAACATAGAAAAAAAACACAAAAAAATTAACATAAGGCAAACGAACGATGAAAACAGCAAAAACGAACACGTGAAAAATGGCTTAAATAAGCCTGTTTCGATATTAAAATTTAAAAAATCGGTGGGTACCCGGGTGTTTTTGGGTGTGTGGTCGGGGGTGGATAAGCGAAGTAAAAAAAACAAAAAACAGAAAAACGAACGTTACGTGAAAAATGGCTTAAATAACACTGGTTCAATATTTAAATTTAAAAAATCGAAAAGAAACGACATCTCAAACCACGATTCGAACCCAAAACTTTCAGATAATGAACCAATGCGCTAATCAACTGACCTAACGCGACGTACATAAGATTTGTTCAGTTTTTCAACTATTTAAAGTAAATCAGGTCATGACGTCATCTGGCGCATGCGTAGAACCGGTCGTCGTCACGAGAAGACCGTTTTTGTTGACCCCCATGTTTCGGGATGAAAACAAATTAACGTTTTTGGCCAATTTTCCGATATTTTTCGAGCGAAGGATGGGGCTTCAATATGATACCGAGTTTGTGAATTTTTGTCCTGTCTGTCGAAAGTTTCTAGCAGACACACAAACAAACATACATACATACAAACATACATACACACATTTTTCGCTTTTATGTATATAGATACAGTGTGACCCCCTCCCCCCAAAAAAAACAAAAGCTAAATGGAGGCCATCTAGAACATATGCTGTAGAAGGAGAAAAAAGGACAAAGACCCTAATGTTTTGATGCAATGTTTTGAATATAATAAACTAGTTCAGACCAAAGTTTCATTTTATTCGAACAAAACACTAAGAAACGGGTCCCAATTAGAGTTGGGGCTCGTTTTTTTTTGTATATATATATATATATATATATATATATATATATATATATATGCGAGCAACGTTCTAACAGTAATATCCCCTATTGTTTCATTTTTCCCGAATAGATCAGTCGGCTTGCAAATTACATTTGTATGACCATTTTTACTTACCTTCTTGGCCTTTTGGTCAAGATCAAAGTGTAGTATCTGTTCCGGCAGATACTGCACTTAAGATAATTTGTACCAGTCAATGGAGGGGAAACCCTCTATACTGGGACAATTATTATTTTTGGTAACCAGAGTGACCCCTTTTAGGGGAGCTGGTTTTTACCTCACATTAAAAACGGCCTTGTGCCTAATTTGCTCAGTGGGGGAGCAAATAAATACCATCTGTTCCGGCAGATGCTGCACTTAAGATAATTTGTACCAGTCAATGGAGGGGAAACCCTCTATACTGGGGCAATTATTATTTTTGGTAACCAGAGTGCCCCCTTTTTGCCTACTTTTAGGGGAGCTGGTTTTTACCTCACATTAAAAACGGCCTTGTGCCTAATTTGCTCAGTGGGGGAGCAAATAAATACCATCTGTTCATTAGATGCTGCACTTCCATTTCTTGTTCTCTTTCGGTGGAGGAGAAATCCTTCACGACTGAGACAATTTTTATTTTTGTACCTTTTCTCCACATTAAAAAACGACCCTGGTGTCTAACTCTGTCCCGTGGGGAGGCATTGTAAATAGGTACATTTGTATGACCACGTCTTCGTAGGTCTCCAATATTTCTATAGTTAAAAATACATTTGGAATGACCTTGACCCCGCAACATATATATATATATATATATATATATATATATATATATAAATATATATATATACATATTTATATACATGTGTGTGTGCGTGTGTGTAGGCAATCTTATGGCTTGAGGTACCAGGAGAGCTGGCTCTGTTCTAGAATTAATCGCAACGCTTGTGTGTACACGGATGGACATAATGAAAAACCAGTGACCTGTAAATTGTATCTATCGACCAGTGATTAATAAAGTAATGTAAACCAAAAAAAGCTCCAATTTTTCAATAGGTCAAGAACACGTAATGCCAAACAAAAACACCTTCTGAAGAATATGCTGTTTATTAAAACGAGATTTATCATCTCTTCTGAATATTCGCACACACACACACACAAACACACAGGCACAAACGCACACACAAACACGCACGCACACACACACACACACACACACACACACACACACACACACACACACACATATATATGTATGAAACTTAAAATTGAGTGGAGAGACCTAGACGCTCAATGTTTCGCCTGTCTTATGCGGGCTTTCTTGTCATTGACCATCCCTCTTGAGAATACCCGCAGAGGACGGACGAAAGGTTAAGCCTCTTGGTCTCTTCGCCTCCATTTTCGTCGGATTTTATCCATTTTAACAATCATATATATATATATATATACATATATACATATATATATACATATATATATATATATATATATATATATATATATATAACTACTTCATTTACTCACATAAATTTAATATACGAAAGTATAGATTTATGCGTAAACTTTAAGTATGTACTTCAAAAGTGCTCAATACGTAGGTAGAGCTAGTTAGTAATTTATAAAATATATGTGGCGATTAAGGTACACTGAATATTCTGCGTTTCATCCACTATAGGATTCGTCAGGCTTATGCGCATAAGCATGACGAATCCTATAGTGGATGAAACGCAGAATATTCAGTGTAGCTTAATCGCCATATATATTTTATAAATTACTATATATATGTATATATATATATATATATATATATATATAATATAAAGCTGAACGCCTGTGTGTGTGTGTGTGTGTGTGTGTGTGTGTGTGTGTGTGTGTGTGTGTGTGTGTGTGTCTGGTTACGAATAGGCTCCTATATGGTTGACTATTTTAAAAAACTGATTGCATATAATGATAGAAGATGTATCGAGGATCCGGAATGGGTATGTTTGATCTGGCAGAACGGTGGTTCATTAAAATTGTGAGGTCTTCGTTCGTGCCTGGCCCCCAGAGTATGGAAATAAAAAAAGAAAAAAAAAAAACGTTTACAAGGGTTTTTGATATAGATGTAAAGAATACTTTGATAAGTCTGTTTCAACTTAAATAGGGATGGTATAATAAAATTGTGGGGTCGGCGTTCGCGCGTGTACTCAATGGAAATATGTCACAAACTTTAATAAAGACTTTTCAAATCTATTTGCGTAAGTATACTTTGATAATTATGTTTCAGTTTGAAGAAATATGGTATAATAAAATTATTAGGTGTTCGTTCGCGCCAGAACTCCATAGAATGTAAATATGTCACAAAGTTTAACAAAGTTTTTTAAAAGGGGTGAGGGTCCACAATAACACCTTAACTTTAATCTTAATTCACGTTCGCTTTTATTTATTTTTTTTTAGTTTAATCATATGGTGTCGAATAAATTCACGTTCTCATTAAAGTGAAAACCAAAAAAATGTCGGCACTTTAGACAATTCTCTATATAAATTTTGCATAACTCTGTTTCTTTCCTTCTCCACTTGCACGCGGCACTCTTTCGAAAATAGATAAATAGATAAATAATAAAAAATAAGAACCTTACTTGTTATCGTGTCAAAAGATGGAAAAAAATCCTGCTCACGTGATTATGTGTCTTTTTAAAAAAAATTACATAACCTTTTTATTTTTATTTATATAAGCCTTTTTGTCAGTGTACTAGAAGGAATTCAGTTAATTATAACTCTTTCTGCGTGTTCTTTACATTACAATAGTACAACCCCGAATCCGACGGTGCAATACTACACCGTTCAATACTGTAAAACTGAAACGAAGCTGTTCTTCTTATTCATATTGATATAGATTCTTTGGTTTCGGATTATTTTACTAAAGTAAATAAAGCTTCATTATCTTTCAAAACTGTTTTTTTTTCTTTGTTTTTTTAATATTTCGTCGATATTATTTAGGAAGAGTGTTTAGCAGAAAAGCCAACAAAGGACTGCCCGAAAAATAAATATACAAGAAATAAATGTTACCATAGTCAATAAAAGTTCCGTTCATTTTTTTTTGTTTTTTTAAAATAGTTTTTAATGCTCTTTACTTGAAATAATTTCAGCGAACCGAAATTAAAACGAAATTTGAGGCGATAACTACTTAAATCAATTTTTATATAAACTACTCATGCTATAATCGAATATTCCTCAAGCACAAAATAACGGAAAACATTAAAATATGTTTATAAATATTCCTTACGTTGACGGAACTCTCTTAAATTGTAAATACAGATTGCTCAGGTGTCCCTCCTTCAAATTCAAAACGGGGCTCTCCATTTCAAAGTCTCTGCCATTTTGATTTTTTTAAAAACCGGTTCGTGATTTAAAAGTTTTTTCGGTAATAAAAACACACACACACACACACACACACACACACACACACACACACACACACACACACACACACACACACACACACACATATATATGATGAAAATGATGGAAATAGTATTCCGACAAAATAGAGAAAATAAAAAGGAACAAACCGTATTATGTATTCATCAACGTTTCGTCTTTATTTCGAGACTTTCTCTGGATGAATCATCCAGAGAAAGTCTCGAAATAAAGACGAAACGTTGATGAACACATAATACAGTTTGTTCCTTTTTATTTTCTCTCTCTATATATATATGACTTAAAAATACAAACCAATGAACTTTTCTACCATAAAAGTAACTTTTATTGACTATGGTAACATTTATTTCTTGTATATTTATATTATTATATATATAACATTTTCTCTTTGTAAGGAAACATCATTTTGTTGGTCACTCTTGGCTACGAATGGAAACAAAGTTGATATAAAAAATATATTTTTGCGAAAATTATCTTTACTTTCATCATATTTTGCTTAGGGTAAAATTTTTGAGTATCTTTACAACCCCCTCCTTTTCATAACCTATCATACTTTCATCAATCACAGTCCATTTTCTGTAGCAGGCTGTTTTTGAACCCAGTCAACGACAGGTACTTCTGCTAGTAAGGTCTTACTAGGCTGTTAGATCGTAAACACGGTCCAACATCGAAACATATGTAACCAAACAGATAAAACGGTAATAAAAAAATAAAACACACACACACACACACACACACACACACACACACACACACACACACACACACATATATATATATATGAATGAATGAGGAAAAGTCATTGAAGTTATAGGTAACATACTTGGAGCTTCATAAATAAATGGATTTGTTTAAATATAGGGTGAAATATAATTGTATAAACATATTTTTTCCATAAACACACACACTCAAACACACACTCACTCAACCCCCCCCCACATACATTATATTAGTGGCCTTGCAAGGCTACTGGAGAGAGAACCGACGCCGCAAAACTAAAAAATGTAGAGGAGACAACCGAAGCAGTCAAACCGATAAATATGTGGGAGGCAACTGAAGCAATAAAACCAACAAATGTGGACGAGAGAACCGAAGCAGCAAAACCGAAGCTGCCTGCCAGGACACTATATATATGCAAATGTAGGAAATGTTCTTTTTTATTAATTGTCATAAATGGTTAACTATAGAACTGTATTATAATCTTCAAAAAGCCATTAAATTCTTATGTAGTTTCGTCTCACAGAACCAAAGATATGAACGTTTCAATATTCAATTTGGCTATCAGTGTAGATATGTTTATATGTAGATATACCACATTTTTACAATTTCATGAGTTCGAAATCTCGCCGACTATTTATCATAATTAAATATTAGTGTTCGTTTGAAAGCTAATAACTTGAATTGTGTAGTGGGATATGTGACATTTGCTTTTAAGGTCGAACATTATTGTTTCAAAAAGTGGGGGATCACTTTTCTATATTGATTTAACGTGAAATTAGCAACCACTTTATGACAATTTTCTTGGGCGTGTCTGTTTCGTTTTTTTTTTTTTTAAGGCTGGTGTTTACTGTGTCATGGTAGACCAACACAAGACCTACCTTAAAAAACTTGTTTTCCATAGGTTTTCGAGTGTGCTAAAAACGAATATCGCATGTAAAATTTTCACAAATAAGTATTTTCCGGGTATTAAGCAAAAATATGCGCGCGCCTACGGTACAACGATGGCCACCGCTTATAACATGAAGAATGGCATTGCTTAATATCTGAAAAAGTACTTATTTGCGGAAAAATTTAAATTCGATATTCGATTTCAGCACATCTGAAAACCTTAAAAAAAACAAGTTTTTTAAGGTAGGTTTTGTGTTGGTCTAATTACCAAATAAAAACTATAAAAATGGTACCTATGAAATGGGTGTTGATTTTATTTTAGATTAATATAGAAAAGACTATAATTTCTCCATATCTTGAAAATTACTCGTTTCTTGGGACTTAACTGTTATTTCTGTTTTCAGCACCCTCACAAACTTATGATAGTGGTAAAGGAATTTTTGTGGGTTGAAAGATACTGCACCTTTACCAATATTTCAATCATAATCATTTGTTTTCCTAGTTTTGCATATGAATCACAAAATATCTGATATTTCCCCCCAACCTCTGGCGTTGATGATAAATTGTTGCTATGGTTTCCAATGATCTAAAATAAAGGCAAGGGGAGACTTGATCTCTCATGTTTTATCTCCCCTCTTGTTTTCATATTTAAAGTGTAATAATTAACAGTATAAAAGGATTAGTTGATACTGGAGATATTCATAATCGTTTCCAAAAGAGGGGAGATATAACATATGAGAAATATTTGGAATCAAGTCTCTCCTTGCTTTTATTTCAGATCATTTGCAGCCATAACAGCAAGTTTTAGTCTCCCTTCCATCAAGGCGATAAGTTTTTGGGATATATATATATATATATATATATATATATATATATATATATATATATATAAGTTTCGTGGTTAAATTTGAATTCTGAAAAAACAACATATAGAGACATATATTAGATTTAAGAATTTATTGTTTGACAAAAGGAATATATAGAAGGGGTTATGTTAATTTCCTTAATCCATGGATTTTCAATAATGGCTCATATCATCAGAGGAAATAAAATGCGGTTAGCAAAATATTCAGCTGCAAATGGACGCTAATTTTGCTTTTCAGCACAATTATTGAAAATAGTTTTTTGAGTGGTTGTGGATATTTTCAATAATTGTGTAAAAAAGGCCCCTTACTATTGTTTGATCGTGAATCAAAGTTCAATATTCTGAATGCAAGTCAACTGACGCAATAACCTAGAACACAGCACTTATAAATTGTAAATGCTACAAGGAATATATTTGATATGTGTTCTGCATTCGATAGACAAAACGAAGAATATTTTTTCTTCAAAATCTTTGGATTCGGCATTAAAAAACCTAAAGAGGGTTGATATGCCGTAAAAAAAAACAACCAATATATTTAAAGAACCTCAGAGAATAAATAAAATTCTGAATATACAAAAGAAGAATAATGGGGATAAAATTAAAAAAAAAACATTTTAAATATGAACAAGAATGTCAAAGACGAAAAGAAAGTGAATGTTAAAATACAAGAATAATGTGCAAGAAAACAAAAATCAAAACGTAGATAATAAAAATACTACGCAAAGAAAAAGTAAAGGAACACAATATTAAAAAAAAAAAAGAATATGAAAGAAGAAAATAAAAGAGACAATTGGAAGAAATAAATAAAACTTGATAATAAATAAAAACGATCTTCAACACTGGAGAAACACATAAAACAAAAAGTAGAATATGAAAGATACGAAACAGATGCGAAAGTAAAACAAACTCGTGTGCGCAACAAAGTATAAAGGTGACATTGCAAAAACAAATAAAGAATGATTCGGATGTCGGCAAGGAAGATGGAGGATTGTTTCTCTAGGATGATGATGATGATGATGATGATGATGATGACGACGACGACGACGTAGACGACGATGATGATGATGATGATGATGATGATGCTGATGATGATGATGATTGATGATCTTGTATATATCCTTTGGTCTTTCTGCTGAGAGTCGTGTTGCTGACGTAGTTGGTAAAAGAACTTTGACTGGCCGGAAAACACGTTAGAGATGATGATGATGATGATGATGATGATGATGATGATGATGATGATGATGATGATGACGACAACGATAACGATGACGTTGATGACAGCATTAACGATAATGATGACAGGTTTGAGCACTGCTTTTTTTGTTGATTAGAAACATGTTGCAGTTGCAGTTACAATAGTTATTATGATGACAGCCACTGTTATGTGTTATAGGCGGAGAGAGGGCTGCTCCTGCTGCTGAATGTCATCATGCAGCTAGTGTAAATACCGTTGTATCTAGCGTAGATTAAGGAGAAAAATCTGCTGTTGAGGCCCGTTTATCAGGGTGGAGTGATGAAAATCCGCCTTTTAACACTGATTTGCCAGCTGCTGCCGATACAACAATCCCAGTTGACTTCATTGATCGGTTCGAGTGACACTATCTACAAAAAGAAAGAATATGTGTCGGTTTCTGTCATACCGGTTATGATGTTCAAGAACTAAACCTGCGACCTTGTGAAGAATTTCGAGTCGAAAATGGAGTAAGAAAAACACACTTATTAATGTTTATAATTCGAAGAAGAAAATCAAACGAGAAATAGAAAATGTGAATCTAAAACCGAGGATGATATATAAATATCACCTGCCTGTTTTAATGTATGTATGTATGTGTGTGTGTATGTATGTATGTATGTGTGTGTATGTATGTATGTGTGTGTATGTATGTATGTATGTATGTGTGTGTATGTATGTATGTATGTATGTATGTGTGTGTATGTATGTATGTATGTGTGTGTATGTGTGTGTATGTATGTATGTATGTATGTATGTATGTGTGTGTGTATGTATGTATGTATGTGTGTGTATGTGTGTATGTATGTGCGTGTATGTATGTATGTATGTATGTATGTGTGTGTATGTATGTATGTATGTATGTGTGTGTATGTATGTATGTATGTGTGTGTATGTGTGTATGTATGTATGTATGTATGTATGTGTGTGTATGTATGTATGTATGTATGTGTGTGTGTATGTATGTATGTATGTGTGTGTATGTATGTATGTGTGTGTATGTATGTATGTATGTGTGTGTATGTATGTATGTATGTGTGTATGTATGTATGTATGTGTGTGTATGTATGTATGTATGTATGCCTAAAACTTTCGACGAAGGCGACAAATGTTCACAAGATCGGTATCGTTTTGGAGCTCGACACTTCGACGATAAATATCGAAAAATTGGCTATAAACATTAATTCCTTCATCCACAACTGGGCACGTTTCTACTAGAAGGAGGTCGCTTTTTTTCGCCGATATTTTCGAAAGTAATCCCCTTCTTTTCTATTGACTAGCCTTAATTTAAACCTTCGCCACTTCCAGTTTGGCTATAGGCGCAACGGAAAGACGTGACCTTTATTTTTTCACTTTCTTTTCCTCCTTCCGTAACGGGTTCGAGCCAGCCTTCCGACTACCATTTTTTTTTTTTGCTCAACACACGCCTCCAAACACTATAAAATAAAACGTGAAAATATGAAGAAGAAAAAAAGAAACATGAACAAAAAAAAATAACGGAAATAGTAGGCTTAAAATAAAGAAGTAGAATAAATTTTTAAAAAAATATGGAATACATAAAGAAAATGAAGTGAGTTAGAAACGTTTTTCGAATATAAAATTATAATCAAATTATAATAAAATTATAATGAGCATAGAATATGAAACAAAAAGAAAGACGAAATGTAGTATGCAAACGAAATGGAAAAATAAAAAGTAAAATAGAAAAAAAAAAATAGATGACCACGACTATAAATATATGAAAGAGAATCAAGAACGATTCCAAAACTAAAAGGAAGAAAATCGGATACAAAGCCAATTTCATTGTTTATGGATGTAAACTTAATTTAAACTGCATTTCAGAAAATCAATTTTTACTGAACTTTCAAGAAATTTATTCATGGTTTGTCACGAGGCAGAAAATTAATTAGTCATTTTGTTTTATTTCTTAAAAGTTCGTATAGTGAGTCGTTATGAACAAGTTTAAACAATGTTATTTAATGCTTATTTTTAGTTTAATAATTTATCTTAACAATTATATAAATTCAACTTTATCTATGTGTGTGAGTTCGTTCCTTATAGACTCCGAAAGGGCTAGAAAAGTTTTTTCTTTTAAATTTATAGAACCTTAGTGTATAAGTCTAGGTGTAATCTTAGCTAAGTTTTTTTTTGTCAGATTACCCCCGATAATTACCGATAATCGATAATCGAAACCGTTTTTTAATTATCGGCATAGCTAGTTTTTCCATGTCGTCGCTTAGCAACAATAATAGAACAACGGGCAGTAAAAATTCTACTGTGAGTAAGTCCTTTCTAGCAGCTCCTGCCCAGATGTGGCAACAGTATTCCATCCTTGGACGTACCTGGCTCTTATATAGGTAGAGAATTGCATCAGCAGTGTGTATCTACTGGATCGATAGAAGGATTCCACCATTTTTCCAGCGGCCTTGGCAACAGATTTGATGTACGTGTTCCATTTAAGATCAGGAGTAAAGGTCAAAATTTGGGGCCTCCCCAAGACATATAGCAACATTAGCTATCAATCGTGGGAAGAAACTGCCAGGGACCAAACGACATGGGGGGGAGGGGTCAGCGAAGGCAACGAAAAGAGGAGGGTGAACAAAGAAACACAATATTTCGCCACCGACTAGGACTTCGATAGCCATATCAAACGTGAACATCACCCGTGAACATAGCACTTATGCCAAAAACCAATACAAGAATATAAGTAGGAGCCGCTGACGGCCGACGTTGTTGCTGGCGTAAAATTTTATACTCTACCTATTTTATATAAATAAATCAGTAGATGTATGTATGTGCGTGTGTCTGTGTGAAAATATTTCATCTATAAACTCTAAAACTACTGGTCACATAGCACTGACATTAAAAAATATATTAAACATACACCAAGAATGGTTTATAACGAATAAAATCTTTATTTAGATAGATGAATAACGCGTCCAAAAATATGTCGACAAGTTGAAATACAAAATGTTTATTTTAACTTACCAACGTATCTCTATTACTATTGCGCCTGCGCAAATTCATTAATAGATTGAATTGGTTAAATTTTAAATATGTCTTATCTGTCGATGGAAAACTCGGTATGAAACGAGGCTTGAGCGCTAACTGTACAGAAGTTGAAGTGTGATGTGAAGATACATCTTGTCACTCATCTCCCTTCATAATACCCCAACAACGTTTGTCCCCGATAGTAGCCCCCTACTTCAAAGTGCACAGTGCCTTATTTGGGGGTGAAAATCTGAATTAAAAATAAAATTTGTGATAATAACAATTATTTTTACATAACAAGAAAGAGTCGTTTTTTTCTGCTTAATAGTATTTAGCCCAAAAGACATTTCTTATTTCAAGAAGAATATTTTTAACACTAACATATATGTCGAATATGTCGTTACATTTCCATTAAGTCCAGCTAGTTCTAAATAATTTGTTGTACTGACAAGTTAAAAAAAAAAACTTTAAGAAATATATAATAAACTTTGATAAGTTTTATTGGATTCTCGACTGGTTTAGTAGGCCATAAGCAGATTGGAGGTGTACTCTTCAACAATGTCGATCCCGGGGTGATTATGCAGTCAAGTGAACTAGCAAATAATATTTAGTAATATGATAACGATAATAAAGAATTTCAAGGCAGAAAAGGAAACGCAACGTTAAATACTTTGATAATAAATTTCAAAGGAAATAAATCTTGAGATGAACATTTCTGTTAATGCTCGGCAGTTTGTAAACAGTGCTAGACTGTTATATTATCACGCGCTTCCGTTGTTGGGCCATCTTTTTGTTTGAAAAGGACACCCAATAATGCATTCGGAAACTTCT
This sequence comes from Euprymna scolopes, assembly GCF_053919585.1. NCBI lineage: Eukaryota > Metazoa > Mollusca > Cephalopoda > Sepiida > Sepiolidae > Euprymna > Euprymna scolopes. The sequence goes on from NW_027633175.1 coordinate 43,268, forward strand.
CTCGTAAGGAATCGCGAAATCAATTAAATTTAATCGATGAACGGGATATTAATCTTCAACATTTCCTTTCTTTTCACTATTTACTGTCTACTAGCGGGGGGCGGGTACCCTGCGTTGCCCGAGTGTTTGGAGGTGTGTGTGTGTATGGTCGGGCGGGGGTTGGGGTGTTAATGAAAACCTAAGAATAAGCGAAGTAAAAAAAGAAAACAAAAACGAACGTTAAAACTTATCTGAAAAATAAAGCGGGGGGTACCCGGGCGGTGGGGTGTGAGGTGGTGGTAATCAAAACAAAAATCACAAAAAAGACTAACGTAAGGCAAACGAATAATGTTAAATGTAAAAATCTGAAAAACAAAAACAAAAAAGAAAACAGAAAAACGAACGTTAAAACTTTTTGAAAAATAACCTCCCCCTCTCCAAAAAAAAAAAAAACACGTGAAAAATGGCTTAAATAAGCCTGTTTCAATATTAAAATTAAAAAAAATCGGTGTCTACCCGGGTGTTTTTGGGTGTGTGTGGTCGATCGGGGGTGGGGGTGTTAATGAAAACCTAAGAATAAGCGAAGTAAAAAAAAAAAACAGAAAAACGAACGTTACGTAAAAAATGGGTTAAATAACGTTAAATTAAGGTACTTTTCGTTTCTCTTCTCTCGTGGCCGAGATGGTTAGGTCCCAGGGATTTTTTTTTCCATTTTGTTTCCACCTCCACGTCAAAAGTTCGGGTTTCAAGCCTACTTTCCTACTAAAACTTTTTTTTCTTTTAGACCTCCAAACACCCGGCCAACGTTTTTTTTTAAAAACAGGGTTGTTTTGATCACCCCTCCCCCAACACACACCTACAAACACCCGGGCCACGCCGGGTACCCCAGCTAGTCGTTTAATAAAGAGAAGATCGCCATCTTTGATTCTTTTCTATTTTCTTATTTCCGATTCGTTTTCTTCGTTGTTTAGATTTTAGCATATTTTTTCTTTGTATTTCTTTTTTTTCCTCTGTTTCTTTTTCGTCTCCATATCAATTCCTCTCCATTTTCCATGTGTTTCTTTTTTTTCCTATGTTTCTTATTCGTCTCCATACCAATTCCTCTCCATTTTCCATGTTTTTTTACCTCTGTTTCTTATTCGTCTCCATATCAATTCATTTCCATTTTCCTTGTGTTTCTTTTTTCCCTCTGTTTCTTCTTCGTCTCCATATCAATTCCTCTCCATTTTCCATGTGTTTCTTTTTTCCTCTGTTTCTTATTTGTCTCCATATCAATTCCTCTCCATTTTCCATGCGTTTCTTTTTTTCCCCCTGTTTCTTATTTGTCTCCATATCAATTCATCTTCATTTTCCACGTGTTTCTTTTTTTCCCTCTGTTTCTTATTCCTCTCGATATCAATTCCTCTCCATTTTCCATGTGTTTCTTTTTTCCCTCTATTTCTTATTCCTCTCGATATCAATTCCTCTCCATTTTCCATGTGTTTCTTTTTTCCCTCTATTTCTTATTCCTCTCCATATCAATTCCTCTCCATTTTCCATGTGTTTCTTTTTTCCCTCTGTTTCTTATTCTTCTCCATATCAATTTCTCTCCATTTCCCCCCTTTTTTTCTTATTTTATTATCATTTCTTTAATGTAATTTGATGCAAGATTTTTGATACACTTACAGGGTATGATTAAAGTAAATTGGAAGGTTCTATTTTTAGACATTTGCATAAGGAAATGACTAATCAACAGAGCCAGGTTCTGCTAGCAACCAATCAGAAACCGGAATCACTCCATAAAAATAATTGATCTGTTAGAATTTCCGCGCAACATTTTTCGTGTTCATGCGAAAAAGATCTTTGCTCTTCGTCTGCAAATTTTTAAAGGTCAAGGCTTATACAGATACTTTCATCTCAGGACTTCTACTAATAAGCTACCTATCGGAAACTCTTTTATGATAAAACATGGCTTTCAATCTAAAACAATTATTCTTCAAATTTCTTGACTTCCTGAATGTCCATTCTTCAAGACTCAACATTTTGTGTTTGTTCCGGCAGCTTACAAAAACACACGATGTTGAGTCTTCTATGATTTTTTTTTCTTGCAGCATTATATTGTCGTGAATTTCTTCCTATATAAGTAAGACATTTTAATTTTTTTCTGAAGAGTATATGCACTGAAAGGGGGCAGCATAAACATAATAACAACCGTGTGTTTCTGCATTACAAAACGGGTCTGTAAAACATGTAACGAAACTTTAACATGCTGGAGAGCTGTTTTGCATGAAAAATAAATATTTATATCTTGAAATTTAATATAGTGTTATGCTTTTCTACACGCTCTGTTGTTTGATTTAACATATATTGGCCTTCTATACAAAAAGGATTGGTATACACAAAGAGTGAAATATAATTGAAAACACATTTTACCAACACACACACACACACACACACACACACACACACACACACACACACACACACACACATATATATATATTTTTTATTAATATTATTGGAATCTTTTCCTTTTTTTCTTGTACACATTTTGTGAATTATTCCATTGATTTCTGCCTTTGGATTATTATGGATTATCTTCTTCCAATTACGGGATCTCCTTGGATTTTACTTGTGCATATAGAAATTCTTTTAACTTTCTTGAAGCTATACATTTGGCTTTTACGTCACTGGATTTTTATCTTCCACCAGACTATCCATTCATGTGTAATCACCTTTTTCTTCACCATATTCCCTCTGCTTCACTTTTTTTGTTTTCAAGTAAGATCTTTGACTTACTTGTTGTTTCATCAAATACTTCTGCATGCAAAATCCGATCCCGCATTTTGCTAATTCCTACCCTCTGATGAGAAGGAAAGTATTTCTTCGAAACTCCGTGGATTAAGGACTAGCCACTTATCTAGTGTTTCCTTTTCAGAATAAATATGTTTTTAACTCATTTCAAAGTGTTTTTTAACATATTTTATCAACTGTTTGCTCATATATATATATATATATATATATATATATATATATATATATATATATATATATATATATATATAAGTGTTGGGATGAGTAATCAGAAAAATTAGAAACTTTATAAATATCAGAATTTAGTGCCTATTTTTGATGTAAAAACTGAGTTATCTTTTTTTGTTTAACCTGGTTTAAACTAAAAAAATCTTCTACTACAGGTAGTAATAATAAAATAATAAATAATTATTGATTTTTAAACAACAAGTAAGACTAAAATAGATAGATCACACCTTACAAGTGAGTTTTCACGTTTGAGAAAATATATGTATATTTAACAGTGTGTTTGTTACGGTAATTGGAAAAAATAACAACTCTATATTCAAATATTTAAATATTTATCAAGAATCGGAATCGGTAATTGTATCGGAATCGGAAATGCAGTATTAATCGGTATTTGTATCGGAATCGGGGAAAAAGATGGGAATCGTCCCATCAATAATATATATATATATATATATATATATATATATATATATATATAAGTATATATATATATAATTTACTCACATAAAATTAATATACGAAAGTATAGATTTATGCGTAAACTTCAAGTATTTACTTCAAAAGTGCTCAATACGTAGGTAGAGCTAGTTAGTAATTTATAATATATATATATATATATCGCGATTAAGCTACACTGAATATTCCGCGTTTCATCCACTCTAGAATTCTTCAGGCTTATGCGCGAATTCTGTGGTTGTTTATCGTTTTTATATCCTCCTCTTCTATTAAGATTTTAGTTAGCCAATCAGTTTTCTAGTATCCACCGCGCCCTTCCTATCAGCCAATGGGCATGCATTTATCGGACAAAGGATCTGTTTTAAAACTAGCTTAGTGTTTTTTTTTTTTTTTTTTAGATCATTCGGACTACCGTTCACATCTTTACTGCTATTATCATAGCGTTTCAACCGAACTTCTTCAGACGAAAAAAACAAAACAAAAAAAACACACACACTAAGCTAGTTTTAAAACAGATCCTTTGTCTGATAAATGCATGCCCATTGGCTAATAGGAAGGGCGCGATGGATACTAGAAAACTGATTGGCTAACTAAAATCTCAATAGAAGAGGAGCATATAAAAACGATAAACAACCACAGAATTCGCGCATAAGCCTGAAGAGTCCTAGAGCGGATGAAACACGGAATATTCAGTGTAGCTTAATCGCCATATATATTTTATAAATTACTATATATATATATATATATATATATATATATATATATATATATATGCATCTCTATGTGTATTTTTGTCCATGTTTGTATTATATATATATATATATATATATATATATATATATATATATATATATATATATATATGTGTGTGTGTGTGTGTGTGTGTGTGTGCTTGTCAAATGTATCGGATGTCTCTTAGCAGCATACTTCCGCTTCGCTCCATTGGTCGCACATTGCCTTTCTGCCATTTTTGTATCAGATAAATGAACGCTCTCCGACAAAATGGCCGGCTTTCTGCGCTGTCGACTTTCTATTCAACCGACCGGACTGATGAGTAAAGACAAATTATCTCTATGAATACTTCGGAATATCTTTAGAACACAGGAGAGCCAGAGACAAACTACACGTGAAAGACGATTTCCTTCTGACTGAGTGCTGTGAATAAATGGGCTAACAATAATAATAGCGATCAAATTGAGATGAGTCAGAAGCAGGCTTCGTTCTTAAGATCAGTATAATTCATGTAAAGTGGAGACTGATACATCGATTATACTAATCTATTATCTCTCTAATATATATCTTGTATAGCTTCTTTCTAATCTAACTATATTTTGTTTGTGTATTTATGAAGTGAGGATTGATATTTTTTATTATTTAGATTATTCGGACTACCGTTCACATCTTGACTGCTGTTATCATAGCGTTTCAACCGAACTTGAAAATTTGTACGGATTTTTTTTTTAACGAAACTCTTTAATTAGTCTACTTTGATAGCATGCTCTCGTTCTGTCTGCCATGACCGGGTAGAAGTATTAAGTAATTTGCAATTGTATTCTTACAATGAGGATTGGGTATCAAATCTCCAGAAGAGTATCACAGAGAACTGAAGTCAACTTAATACTTTACCCGTTCGCCATATGCGCTTGCAGGCTAACAGATTTCCGACAAGATACACAAGAAGAAGGTCGGAGAGTACATCGACTGAAGCTTTGTGTAAATAATACTCAAGGTGTAAACGATAGTCTGAATAATCGAAATGATACAAACTTACTACATTTATTCTGATCTGTATTCATTATTAGCGATAAAGTGCTTTTGAATTTAAATTCGATAAGCGTATACATATCCAGATCGTCCGTTCCGTCTTTGGAGACAGAAGATAACGCCTGTAATGGTTTCTGTGCGTGTAATTGAGAAGCAACGTTTTCGCAATCTCAACTACGCATCTCATAAGTCGGCATTGCTTGAATCTAGTGTTAAGTATATTCGCGGATAACTGTAAAAAATTACGAGATAAGTGAAGAACACATGCAGCACTTAAAATTCTCAAATTGTCACTCGTTAAATATTGGGCAGTCTCAACATCGCTTTGGTGATTGCAAGAATGAGGAGTGGGTGGACTACGTTCATGGAATTTCTGCCATTACTAACCACTCAAGCCTTACCACTGTTGAATAAAGTTAGAGTTTATCAGAAATCTGTACACAGTGTTTTACTCTGTCGGATATATACTTGAGAGTCAAAAGAATGAAACGAATATTCTACTGTCACGACCCTAATAATTACGTAGCATCTTTATAACAAATTGAACACATACCTAATAGACTCTCCCATTGGTTTGCAGTGATAACACTCTACGAATTAATAATACTAGCACCTGCTCCCCCCTCTCTGCCAATGGTATCACTATGGTAACAAAACTGGCTAGTGACCATTCGTTTTGTTACTTTGGTGATAAAAGTAAAGCGCAGAGTGGAGCAAATGTGATTGGCAAGGGAAGCGTTTTTATTACTAAGGAATCGCTACCAATCAAGACTTAAAAGCCACTCAAAGATAAGGGGTAATGAATATAAGGGAGACGGTGAAACAAACCATGATAATCAGTAATGGTGAAATCTATTAGGTATGTGATGATGTATGGAATTGAAACCTGGCCAGTGAGGTTTGAGGACATGCGTTGCATAGAGTGAAACGATATTAGAATGATATGATAGATGTATAATATACATATTAACGGTAGGCTTAGATCTGATGATCTCAGAGAAAGATTAACGCAGTTTTGTTACCATAGCGATACCATTGGCAGAGAGAGGGGAGCAGGTGCTAGTGTGATTGTAAGAATTAGGAGCGGATTTGGTAAGTTCAGAGAACGTCTGCCATTATTAATTAGTAGGGTGTTATCACTGTCAACCAACGGGAGAGTCTATTAGGTATGTGTACACTTTGTTATAAAGGCGCGAAGTAATTATTATGACTGTGACAACAGAAAATTCTTTTCATTCTTTTGACTCAAGTATATATTCGACACAGTAAAACACAGTCAATCAACCGAGAACCACATCCGTCTATATAAAAACATGTAAGATATTAACGGATACATACTCAAGAGTCAAAACAATGAAAAGAATATGCTGTTGTCACATCCCCAGTAATTATATCGGATAAGTATGTACATAGAACTAAAAAAAAACACGACAGTATCTTTTCTTGTGTTTATCACACAGCTTCCTTGTTATTTTAATTATTTGAAATTTGAAGCATTAGGAAAATAATATTAAGACTGTTTCGCCAAGCACTCTCATCTTGGATATTATTGTCACAATCTTTTGCCCGGTGTAATCCCTGACCTTCTCTAGGTACAACTTGTTGAAGTCGGGAATTTTTCATATCAAATTCGGAATCTTTAAGGAATATTGAACTCGACTTTTTAGCCAATCAGCGACGAGTAACTTGTTTTGTCCTATCAGTTATGACCGGGTAATATCGCTTACTATTTATTTTACCTTTATCATAGATATCAACTGTAGAGGGCAATTAACGTTTTATCCCCAATTGTCAATAGCAATATTTGGCGAAACGGATATAATTTTTAATCAGTTATGAAAAATTATAATTAGTAATCAGTTGTGAAAAATTATAATTAGTAATCAGTTATGAAAAATTATAATTAGTAATCAGTTGTGAAAAATTATAATTAGTAATCAGTTATGAAAAATTATAATTAGTAATCAGTTATGAAAAATTATAATTAGTAATCAGTTATGAAAAATTATAATTAGTAATCAGTTATGAAAAATTATAATTAGTAATCAGTTGTGAAAAATTATAATTAGTAATCAGTTATGAAAAATTATAATTAGTAATCAGTTGTGAAAAATTATAATTAGTAATCAGTTATGAAAAATTATAATTAGTAATCAGTTGTGAAAAATTATAATTAGTAATCAGTTATGAAAAATTATAATTAGTAATCAGTTATGAAAAATTATAATTAGTAATCAGTTATGAAAAATTATAATTAGTAATCAGTTATGAAAAATTATAATTAGTAATCAGTTGTGAAAAAATCTACTGAAGGATGAAATGTGAAAATTTTGAATTGGTTGACTTGCCGAGGGTAGGTCGGTGGGGAAGTAAGGAGTGCTGGTAGCTGTGACCAACACGGCCGGTGGTCCGTTAATCAAAGAACCTGAGTGCATGTTCCTTTCAAGTTAAATAGACATTCCAGTCACGCGTGAATCTCGTTGGCTGAGAGTTGGAATAGATAAAAAGGGGTGGCCGTTCAACTGTTGTTGTAGTAGTTGTTGCTGTCTTTTAGATAAGTTACACTTCGACCATCGTTACCCATTTGTTACTTTTACAAGGAAAGACTGCTTGTAAGCAACGTCGACATTTCGTTGCAAGACTTAAACCGTCTTTTCTTCCCCACCCCCTACTCGTCGGTATGCTAATTCCGACAGAAAATCAAACACTAATTACAAGCGATATTAACTAAAAATAAATAAACGATACAACTTTTAGCTTGTCATAGGGAATGAAACGAATATACACTGGTGATTAAATAAACGGTTTCAATTCAGAATTACGCATACATTTCCAAGTCTGACGTAAACATTGTCGAGTTCGAAAACATGCACCTGAAATTTGAAGGTTACATCGACCGAACCATTGTAAGAATAGCATCAAAGAATCTTAATAATGCACAGTTATGAATACAGCTTAGATGTGGAACACGTTAACAGAACTAATCGTGTTGAAGTGTTGCTTAAATGAGCATATTCCAAAATAAGAAAACTTATGCCACGCACTTGTTAATATGTTAACATACTTGTTAATATGTTAACGCACTTGTTAATATGTTAACGTACTTGTTAATATGTTAACGTACTTGTTAATATGTTAACGCACTTGTTAATATGTTACCGTACTTGTTAATATGTTAACGTACTTGTTAATATGTTCACGCACTTGTTAATACGAAATAGATGAAATGCTGCAGCGAACATAAAATATGAAGAATTGTATATTTTTGTCTTCGAAGTAAGCAATGCAAAGTTGAAATTAAGTTGTCTTACTTTACTTTTTAGCGGAAAATTAATTAGAAAATGCTCTTTCGTATAAGCGTATTTCATTTAAAGTTTTTCGTAACTTTTAGGAACCAAAACAAGGCAGATACATCTCTACAATTCTATATCTTTACTATTATATAAAAGGAACTTTGTGTGTGTGTGTGTGTGTGTGTGTGTTCGTTCCTTATGGACTCGAAAAAAGTTGGGCCGATTTTTATGAAATTTCATACGAAAGTACTTTACGTGCCTAGAAGTGTTCTTATATAGGTTTTGTATCGGAATGTCTTTGATAAATATCGATGATTGTAAACATCCGATGAAAGAAGGAACATACTTGTGGGACATTGGCTTGGGTTATAGCTAATTGGATGACCACATCCCTTGTTCGGTATGAAGTAAGTTCATTCCACTGTCGGATCTATGCCGGGAGTTACTTGATCGGTGTAAGTTAATAGGCATTCTTGTGTGCGTGACATGTGTTCGCGCAGTTGGTATCGTGCACGACTAGCATGCAAGCGGTTCGCGCTTCAACTCCCGAGTGTGGATGTGTCTAACTGATGACCCCAAATGAGGGCGAAACTCGAGTCTTGGACTTCCGGTTTGTTGGTTTTCTTGGCTGTTGTGACAGCGCTCCTGTCATATCAAAGAACCTACTGTTGATAATATATGCCGGGGCTTTCTTGCGACGATTTCTGGCTGTGGATATATATATATATATATATATATATATATATATATATATATATATATATGTATATATATATATATATATAAAATAAATATTTATCTATATTTAGCTTAGTTTATACAATATAACGTCCTGTATAGAAATGGTAATATTCTTGTTCACCTTTTCTCCGAAATAAAATTTATAATTAATTCATGTGTGCCATCATGAATCTCCTGACTAAAACATTATTAAAAACATCGCTGAATGACCCTACTGATCTGCCCTGTGTAACACACCACTATATAGTAAAACGAAAAAGAAAAGAAAATATTACTATTTCGGAAGAAGGTGTTATATCATCGAAACTATGTTAATTTTTAATAAACAATATTTATTTACGCAGATATATGTGTGAATGTATATGTGTGGATAGGTGTGTATGTCTTTGTGTGTATATTTGTTAGTATCGACGTTGTTTTGGATTCTAAACCTCACAACATATTCAGATTACAAAACGATTATACTGAAGGACAATTTCTAATTTATTTAAGTCGTCGGCGCCAACTTCTCAATTAGAACTTAAAAAATATTGAAGAACCCTACGGATAATTCTAGCTACATTGTGATGTAATATCCTTTCTTATGAAGTTACGTAAGGACCCCTGAGCTTCGAAAACTTGGCTCGTGGCGTCCGGTACTTCTGGAGGCCGTCACATGGAATCTGGTATGCTGAAAACGAATAACAAAACTCATGCAGGCAAGAAGGACAACAGGGGCTTGAATTCTATTCTACTTCACAAAATATATTACAGATTTTTTTACAAATATATGGTTCAGTTCTTAATAAGTTTCTAAAGTCTCAAGTCTCTTTTAGGAGGCAACATGCAGACGGGTCGGAGGAGTGGTCACATCTCAGGGAGGGTTTTGTTACTTCGAATTCCGCGCACAAACTCCAGCTAGAAACTGAGGACTCTCTCAAAACTGACTAATTTCGCGCGGCACGAGCATTAAATATAAGTGTGAGTGTTTGGGGATGGAAAGTTTCTTCAGTCAATCCAGTCACGCCACGCACTTACGGAAGAACCCAGATTGCGGATGTGCAGTCCAGCCATGTAACAAGCTTGCAATCTGAGTATCAAAGGCAATCACGTTACAGTGAGATGATAAACGAAAAAGTTATGAAAAAAGGTAGAAAATATAACTATTCCTGCAAAATTAGAGATCAATATGATATCTTGCATAATCAACATTATGATATCTTGCATAATAAACAATATGATATCTTGACTAATAAACAATATGATATCTTGAATAATGAACAGACTGATCTATTGAATAATAAACAATATGATATCTTGAATAATCAAAAATATGATATCTTGAATAATAAACAATATGATATCTTGAATAATAAACAATATGATATCTTGCACAATCAACATTATTATATCTTGAACAATAAACAATATAATATCTTGAATAATAAACAATATGATATCTTGAATAATGAACAGTATGATATCTTGAATAATAAACAATATTATATCTTGAATATTTTATTTTATTTCGGACTATTAGTCTCATCTTATCTTTTTATTGGTGCACAGAGGAAGTTGGCCGAAACGTTGTGCACCAATAAAAAGATAAGATGAGACTAATAGTCCGAAATAAAATAAAATTAACATACAATGCTCATCTCAAAAATAAAAAAATTCCAATAAGGAATAATATATATATATACCAATCGGTACGGACCCGACTATGGAAGATCAGATAATAAATAAACGTGGATTTATAAGATCAAAGAATCCAACCTTGATCGCCCTTCGGGGCCCGTGGCGCAGTTGATAGAGACGTTGAATCTCTACGGTTCCAGATGAACATTGTCTGAAGATAGCGGTTTCAATCCCACCCAAAGCGTGCCAGAGGTAATTGGTCAAAAATGTGGTGAAACGACAACAACTATGGATGGCAGTGATGGCTGAGAATGCAGTTAGGAGATTCGAAGTTCCTATCCGTCGCGGTTACAACCTGACGAAGGCCAGAGGAAGTTGGCCGAAACGTTGTGCACCAATAAAAAGATAAGATGAGACTAATAGTCCGAAATAAAATAGAATTAACATACAATGCTCATCTCAAAAATAAAATAATTCCAATAAGGAATAATATATATATATAAACAATATGATATCTTGATTAATAAACAATATAACATCTTGAATAATAAACAATATGAAATCTTGACTAATAAGCAATACAATATCTTGACTTATAAACAATAGACATCTTGAATAATAAACAATATGAAATCTTGACTAATAAGCAATACAATATCTTGACTTATAAACAATAGACATCTTGAATAATAAACAATATGAAATCTTTAATAATAAACAATATAATATCTTGACTAATAAAAAAAGAAATCTTGAATAATAAACAATATAATATCTTAAATAATAAACAATATGAAATCTTGACTAATAAACAATATTAAATCTTTAATAATAAACAATATGAAATCTTGAATAATAAACAATATGATATATTGACTAATAAGCAATATGAAATCCTGACTAATAAACGATATGAAATCTTGAATAATAAATAATATAATATCTTGGAAAATAAACAATATGAAATCTTGAAAAATAAACAATATGAAATCTTGAATACTAACCCATATGAAATCTTGAATAATAAACAATATAATATCTTGACTAATAAACAATATAAAATCTTGAAAGATATGCAATATGAAATATTGAATAATAAACAATATGATATCTTGAATAATAAACAATATGATATCTTGCATAATAAACATTATAATATCTTGAACAATAAACAATATGATATCTTGACAACTAAAATATATGATATTTTAATAATAAACAATATGATATCTTGAATAAAGAACATCATGATATCTTGAACAATAAACAATATGATATCTTGAATAATAAACAATATGATATCTTGAATAATAAACAATATGAAATCTTGATAAATAAACAATATGATATCTTGAATAATAAACAATATGATATCCTGAACATTAAAAAATATGATATCTTGACGAATAAACAATATTATATCTTGCATAATACACATTATGATATCTTAAACAATAAACAATATGATATCTTGACTAATAAACTATATAATATTTTGAATAATAAAAATATGATATCTTGAATAATAAACAATATGATATGTTAAATAATAAATATATGATATCTTGAATAATAAACAATATTAATTCTTGTATAATCAACATTATGATATCTTGAACAATAAACAATATGATATCTTGAATAATAAACAATATGATATGTTAAATAATAAACAATATGATATCTTGAATAATAACCAATATGTTATCTTGCATAATCAACATTATGATATCTTGATCAATAAACAATATGATATCTTGCATAATCAACATTATAATATCTGGAACAATAAAGACCATGATATCTTGAATAATAAACAATATGATATCTTGAATAATAAATAATATGATATCTTTAATAATAAACAATATGATATCTTGCATAAACATCATTATCATATCTTGAACAATAAACAATATTCTATCTGTAATAATAAACAACATGAAATCTTTAATAATAAACAATATGATATCTTGGATAATCAACATTATGATATCTTGAACAATAAACAATATCATATCTGTAAAATAGACAATATGATATCTTGAATAAGAAACAATATTACATCTTGAATAATAAAATATATGGTATCTTGAATAATAAAAAATATGATATATTTAATAATAAACAATATAATATCTTGAATAATAAACAATATGAAATCTTAAATAATGAACAATATGACATCTTTAATAATAAACAATATGATATCTTGAAACATAAACAATACGAAATCTTGAAAAATAGACAATATGATACCTTCAATAATAAACAATATTATCGTGAAAAATAAAAAATATTAAATCTTGAATAATAAACAATATGATATCCTGTATAATAAACAATATGATATCTTGAATAATAAACAATATGAAATCTTTTATAATAAACAATATAATATATTGACTAACAAACAATATAATATCTTAAATAATAAACTATATGATATCTTTATAATAAACAATATAATATCTTGACTAATAAACAATATGAAATCTTAAACAATAAATAATATGATATCTTGAAAAATAAAGAATATAAAATCTTGAATAATAAGTAATATGATATCTGGCATAATAAACAATATAAAACCTTTAATAATTAACAATATGATATCTTGAATAATAAACAATATGATATCTTGAATAAAAAACAATATAATATATTGAAAAATAAACAATATGAAATCTTGACGAATAAACAATGTGATATCTTGGAAAATAGCCAATATAAAATCTTGAATAATAAACAATATGTTATCTTGAGCCATAAACAACAGGAATTGTTGATTAATAAACAAAATGACATCTTGATTAATCAACACTATACATCTTGAATAATAAACAATATAATATCTTGAATAATAAACAATATCAAATCTTGACTAATACACATTATAATATCTTGAATAATAAACAATATGATATCTTGGAAAATAAACAATATAATATCTTGACCAATAAACAATATGAAATCTTAACTAATAAAAAATATGACATCTCGACTAATAAACAATATGAAATCTTGAATAATGAATAATATAAAATATTGAATAATAAACAATATAATATCTTGAATAATAAACAATATGAAATCTTGACTAATAAGCAATGCAATATCTTGACTAATAAACAATATGACACCTTGAATAATAAACAATATGAAACTTTAATAATAAAAAATATAATATCTTGACTAATAAAAAAAAGAAATCTTGAATAATAAACAATATAATATCTTGAATAATAAACAATATGAAATCTTGAATAATACACAATATTATATCTTGAATAATAAACAATACGAAATCTTGAATAATAAACAATATGATATATTGACTAATAAGCAATATTAAATCCTGACTAATAAACGATATGAAATCTTGAATAATAAACAATATAATATCTTGGAAAATAAACAATATGAAATCTTGAAAAATAAACAACATGCAATCTTGAATACTAACCCATATAAAATCTTGAATAATAAACAATATAATATCTTGACTAATAAACAATATAAAATCTTGAAAAATATACAATATGAAATATTGAATAATAAACAATATGATATCTTGACTAATAACCAATACAAAATCTTGAAAAATATACAATATGAAATCTTGAATAATAACCAATATGATATCTTGAATAATGAAAAATATGATATCTTGGATAATAAACAATATGATTTCTTGAATAATAAACTATATGAAATCTTGAATAATAAACAATATGAAATGTTGAATAATAAACAATATGAAATCTTGAATAATAAACAATATGAAATGTTGAATAATAAACTATATGAAATCTTGAATAATAAACAATATGAAATCTTGAATAATAAACAATATGAAATGTTGAATAATAAACAATATGAAATTTTGAATAATAAACAATATCATATATTGAATGATGCACAATATAATATCTTGAATAAAAACAATATGATATCTTGAATAATAAGTAATAGGATATCCTGAATAATTAACATTATGATATCCTGAACAATTAACAATATAATGTCTTGAAAATTAAACAATATCATATCTTGAGAAATATATAATATGATATCTTGAATAATAAACAATATCATAACTTGAATATTATACAATATGATACCTTAAATAATAAATATTATGATATCTTGAACAATTACAAATATGATATCTTGACTAATGAACAATATGATATCTTGACTAATATAAAATATAATATCTTGACATTAAACAATACTATATCTTGAATAATGAAGAGTATGATATCTGGATTTATAAACAATATGATATCTGAAATAAACAATATGATATCTTGAATAATAAACAGTATGATATCTTGAAGAATAAATAATACAAAATCTTGACTAATAAACAATATGATATCTTGAATAATATACAATAGGATATCTTTAACAATATACAATATGATATCTTGAATAATACACGATATAATATCTTACATAATATACAATATGATATACTGAATAATAAACAATATAATAACTTAAAAAATAAACTAAATGAACACTTCATAATTAAAAAACACAATGTCTAGAACAATAATCAATATGAAATCTTGAACAATAAACAATATAATATCTTTCATAATAAAGAATATTATATCTTGAAAAAAACAATTTTGTCTTAATTTAATGTTGAAATCATTAAAAATCGGCAAAAAATACATCGGAAATACCCTACACTAGTATTCCTTACATTACACTAGTATTCCTTGGTAAAAGTGATGTAGCAAAGCTAAACATGAAGCCCATAAAATAGGCAAAACCTGAGAGGTCCGCGTACATGAGAAATTTTGATTTTTGCAATGTGCTAATTTTGTCTTAAATTAATGTTGAAATCATTAAAAATCGGCCAAAAATACATAAGAAATACATCATGACACTAGTATTCCTTAGTAAAAGTGATGATAGGCAGCTAAACATGAAGCCCATAAAATAGGCAAAACCTGTGAGGTCCGCGTACATGAGAAATGTGGATTTTTGCAATGTGCTAATTTTGTCTTAATTTAATGTTGAAATCATTAAAAATCGGCCAAAAATACATAAGAAATACATCATGACACTAGTATTCTTTAGTAAAAGTGATGATAGGCAGCTAAAACATGAAGCCCATAAAATAGGCAAAACCTGTGAGGTCCGCGTACATGAGAAATGTCGATTTTTGCAATGTGCTAATTTTGTCTTAATTTAATGTTGAAATCATTAAAAATCGGCCAAAAATACATAAGAAATACATCATGACACTAGTATTCTTTAGTAAAAGTGATGATAGGCAGCTAAAACATGAAGCCCATAAAATAGGCAAAACCTGTGAGGTCCGCGTACATGAGAAATGTCGATTTTTGCAATGTGCTAATTTTGTCTTAATTTAATGTTGAAATCATTAAAAATCGGCCAAAAATACATAAGAAATACATCATGACACTAGTATTCCTTAGTAAAAGTGATGATAGGCAGCTACACATGAAGCCCATAAAATAGGCAAAACCTGTGAGGTCCGCGTACATGAGAAATGTCGATTTTTGCAATGTGCTAATTTTGTCTTAAATGTTGAAATCATTAAAAATCGGCCAAAAATACATAAGAAATACATCATGACACTAGTATTCCTTAGTAAAAGTGATGATAGGCAGCTAAACATGAAGCCCATAAAATAGGCAAAACCTGTGAGGTCCGCGTACATGAGAAATGTCGATTTTTGCAATGTGCTAATTTTGTCTTAATTTAATGTTGAAATCATTAAAAATCGGCCAAAAATACATAAGAAATACATCATGACACTAGTATTCCTTAGTAAAAGTGATGATAGGCAGCTAAACATGAAGCCCATAAAATAGGCAAAACCTGTGATGTCCGCGTACATGAGAAATGTCGATTTTTGCAATGTGCTAATTTTGTCTTAATTTAATGTTGAAATCATTAAAAATCGGCCAAAAATACATAAGAAATACATCATGACACTAGTATTCCTTAGTAAAAGTGATGATAGGCAGCTAAACATGAAGCCCATAAAATAGGCAAAACCTGTGAGGTCCGCGTACATGAGAAATGTCGATTTTGGCAATGTGCTAATTTTGTCTTAATTTAATGTTGAAATCATTAAAAATCGGCCAAAAATACATAAGAAATACATCATGACACTAGTATTCTTTAGTAAAAGTGATGATAGGCAGCTAAAACATGAAGCCCATAAAATAGGCAAAACCTGTGAGGTCCGCGTACATGAGAAATGTCGATTTTTGCAATGTGCTAATTTTGTCTTAATTTAATGTTGAAATCATTAAAAATCGGCCAAAAATACATAAGAAATACATCATGACACTAGTATTCTTTAGTAAAAGTGATGATAGGCAGCTAAAACATGAAGCCCATAAAATAGGCAAAACCTGTGAGGTCCGCGTACATGAGAAATGTGGATTTTTGCAATGTGCTAATTTTGTCTTAATTTAATGTTGAAATCATTAAAAATCGGCCAAAAATACATAAGAAATACATCATGACACTAGTATTCCTTAGTAAAAGTGATGATAGGCAGCTAAACATGAAGCCCATAAAATAGGCAAAACCTGTGAGGTCCGCGTACATGAGAAATGTGGATTTTTGCAATGTGCTAATTTTGTCTTAATTTAATGTTGAAATCATTAAAAATCGGCCAAAAATACATAAGAAATACATCATGACACTAGTATTCCTTAGTAAAAGTGATGATAGGCAGCTAAACATGAAGCCCATAAAATAGGCAAAACCTGTGAGGTCCGCGTACATGAGAAATGTCGATTTTTGCAATGTGCTAATTTTGTCTTAATTTAATGTTGAAATCATTAAAAATCGGCCAAAAATACATAAGAAATACATCATGACACTAGTATTCCTTAGTAAAAGTGATGATAGGCAGCTAAACATGAAGCCCATAAAATAGGCAAAACCTGTGAGGTCCGCGTACATGAGAAATGTCGATTTTTGCAATGTGCTAATTTTGTCTTAATTTAATGTTGAAATCATTAAAAATCGGCCAAAAATACATAAGAAATACATCATGACACTAGTATTCCTTAGTAAAAGTGATGATAGGCAGCTAAACATGAAGCCCATAAAATAGGCAAAACCTGTGAGGTCCGCGTACATGAGAAATGTCGATTTTTGCAATGTGCTAATTTTGTCTTAATTTAATATTGAAATCATTAAAAATCGGCCAAAAATACATAAGAAATACATCATGACACTAGTATTCCTTAGTAAAAGTGATGATAGGCAGCTAAACATGAAGCCCATAAAATAGGCAAAACCTGTGAGGTCCGCGTACATGAGAAATGTCGATTTTTGCAATGTGCTAATTTTGTCTTAATTTAATATTGAAATCATTAAAAATCGGCCAAAAATACATAAGAAATACATCATGACACTAGTATTCCTTAGTAAAAGTGATGATAGGCAGCTAAACATGAAGCCCATAAAATAGGCAAAACCTGTGAGGTCCGCGTACATGAGAAATGTCGATTTTTGCAATGTGCTAATTTTGTCTTAATTTAATGTTGAAATCATTAAAAATCGGCCAAAAATACATAAGAAATACATCATGACACTAGTATTCCTTAGTAAAAGTGATGATAGGCAGCTAAACATGAAGCCCATAAAATAGGCAAAACCTGTGAGGTCCGCGTACATGAGAAATGTCGATTTTTGCAATGTGCTAATTTTGTCTTAATTTAATGTTGAAATCATTAAAAAACGTGCCAAAAATACATAAGAAATACATCATGACACTAGTATTCTTTAGTAAAAGTGATGATAGGCAGCTAAAACATGAAGCCCATAAAATAGGCAAAACCTGTGAGGTCCGCGTACATGAGAAATGTCGATTTTTGCAATGTGCTAATTTTGTCTTAATTTAATGTTGAAATCATAAAAAATCGGCCAAAAATACATAAGAAATACATCATGACACTAGTATTCTTTAGTAAAAGTGATGATAGGCAGCTAAAACATGAAGCCCATAAAATAGGCAAAACCTGTGAGGTCCACGTACATGAGAAATGTCGATTTTTGCAATGTGCTAATTTTGTCTTAATTTAATGTTGAAATCATTAAAAATCGGCCAAAAATACATAAGAAATACATCATGACACTAGTATTCCTAGTAAAAGTGATGATAGGCAGCTAAACATGAAGCCCATAAAATAGGCAAAACCTGTGAGGTCCGCGTACATGAGAAATGTCGATTTTTGCAATGTGCTAATTTTGTCTTAATTTAATGTTGAAATAATTAAAAATCGGCCAAAAATACATAAGAAATACATCATGACACTAGTATTCCTTAGTAAAAGTGATGATAGGCAGCTAAACATGAAGCCCATAAAATAGGCAAAACCTGTGAGGTCCGCGTACATGAGAAATGTTGATTTTTGCAATGTGCTAATTTTGTCTTAATTTAATGTTGAAATCATTAAAAATCGGCCAAAAATACATAAGAAATACATCATGACACTAGTATTCCTTAGTAAAAGTGATGAAAAGCAGCTAAACATGACGCCCATAAAATAGGCAAAACCTGTGAGGTCCGCGTACATGAGAAATGTCGATTTTTGCAATGTGCTAATTTTGTCTTAATTTAATGTTGAAATCATTAAAAATCGGCCAAAAATACATAAGAAATACATCATGACACTAGTATTCCTAAGTAAAAGTGATGATAGGCAGCTAAACATGAAGCCCATAAAATAGGCAAAACCTGTGAGGTCCGCGTACATGAGAAATGTCGATTTTTGCAATGTGCTAATTTTGTCTTAATTTAATGTAGAAATCATTAAAAATCGGCCAAAAATACATAAGAAATACATCATGACACTAGTATTCCTTAGTAAAAGTGATGATAGGCAGCTAAACATGAAGCCCATAAAATAGGCAAAACCTGTGAGGTCCGCGTACATGAGAAATGTTGATTTTTGCAATGTGCTAATTTTGTCTTAATTTAATGTTGAAATCATTAAAAATCGGCCAAAAATACATAAGAAATACATCATGACACTAGTATTCCTTAGTAAAAGTGATGATAGGCAGCTAAACATGAAGCCCATAAAATAGGCAAAACCTGTGAGGTCCGCGTACATGAGAAATGTTGATTTTTGCAATGTGCTAATTTTGTCTTAATTTAATGTAGAAATCATTAAAAATCGGCCAAAAATACATAAGAAATACATCATGACACTAGTACTCCTTAGTAAAAGTGATGATAGGCAGCTAAACATGAAGCCCATAAAATAGGCAAAAGCTGTGAGGTCCGCGTACATGAGAAATGTGGATTTTTGCAATGTGCTAATTTTGTCTTAATTTAATGTTGAAATCATTAAAAATCGGCCAAAAATACATAAGAAATACATCATGACACTAGTATTCCTTAGTAACAGTGATGATAGGCAGCTAAACATGAAGCCCATAAAATAGGCAAAACCTGTGAGGTCCGCGTACATGAGCAAAGTCGATTTTTGCAATGTGCTAATTTTGTCTTAATTTAATGTTGAAATCATTAAAAATCGGCCAAAAATACATAAGAAATACATCATTACACTTATATTCCTAAGTAAAAGTGATGATAGGCCGCTCAACATTAAGCCCATAAAATAGGCAAAACCTGTGAGGTCCGCGTACATGAGAAATGTTGATTTTTGCAATGTGCTAATTTTGTCTTAATTTAATGTTGAAATCATTAAAAATCGGCCAAAAATACATAAGAAATACATCATGACACTAGTATTCCTTAGTAAAAGTGATGAAAAGCAGCTAAACATGAAGCCCATAAAATAGGCAAAAGCTGTGAGGTCCGCGTACATGAGAAATGTGGATTTTTGCAATGTGCTAATTTTGTCTTAATTTAATGTTGAAATCATTAAAAATCGGCCAAAAATACATAAGAAATACATCATGACACTAGTATTCCTTAGTAACAGTGATGATAGGCAGCTAAACATGAAGCCCATAAAATAGGCAAAACCTGTGAGGTCCGCGTACATGAGAAATGTTGATTTTTGCAATGTGCTAATTTTGTCTTAATTTAATGTTGAAATCATTAAAAATCGGCCAAAAATACATAAGAAATACATCATGACACTAGTATTCCTTAGTAAAAGTGATTATAAGCAGCTAAACATGAAGCCCATAAAATAGGCAAAAGCTGTGAGGTCCGCGTACATGAGAAATGTGGATTTTTGCAATGTGCTAATTTTGTCTTAATTTAATGTTGAAATCATTAAAAATCGGCCAAAAATACATAAGAAATACATCATGACACTAGTATTCCTTAGTAAAAGTGATGATAGGCAGCTAAACATGAAGCCAATAAAATAGGCAAAACCTGTGAGGTCCGCGTACATGAGAAATGTCGATTTTTGCAATGTGCTAATTTTGTTCAATTTAATGTTGAAATCATTAAAAATCGGCCAAAAATACATAAGAAATACATCATGACACTAGTATTCCTTAGTAAAAGTGATGATAGGCAGCTAAACATGAAGCCCATAAAATAGGCAAAAGCTGTGAGGTCCGCGTACATGAGAAATGTGGATTTTTGCAATGTGCTAATTTTGTCTTAATTTAATGTTGAAATCATTAAAAATCGGCCAAAAATACATAAGAAATACATCATGACACTAGTATTCCTTAGTAACAGTGATGATAGGCAGCTAAACATGAAGCCCATAAAATAGGCAAAACCTGTGAGGTCCGCGTACATGAGAAATGTTGATTTTTGCAATGTGCTAATTTTGTCTTAATTTAATGTTGAAATCATTAAAAATCGGCCAAAAATACATAAGAAATACATCATGACACTAGTATTCCTTAGTAAAAGTGATTATAAGCAGCTAAACATGAAGCCCATAAAATAGGCAAAAGCTGTGAGGTCCGCGTACATGAGAAATGTGGATTTTTGCAATGTGCTAATTTTGTCTTAATTTAATGTTGAAATCATTAAAAATCGGCCAAAAATACATAAGAAATACATCATGACACTAGTATTCCTTAGTAAAAGTGATGATAGGCAGCTAAACATGAAGCCAATAAAATAGGCAAAACCTGTGAGGTCCGCGTACATGAGAAATGTCGATTTTTGCAATGTGCTAATTTTGTTCAATTTAATGTTGAAATCATTAAAAATCGGCCAAAAATACATAAGAAATACATCATGACACTAGTATTCCTTAGTAAAAGTGATGATAGGCAGCTAAACATGAAGCCCATAAAATAGGCAAAAGCTGTGAGGTCCGCGTACATGAGAAATGTGGATTTTTGCAATGTGCTAATTTTGTCTTAATTTAATGTTGAAATCATTAAAAATCGGCCAAAAATACATAAGAAATACATCATGACACTAGTATTCCTTAGTAACAGTGATGATAGGCAGCTAAACATGAAGCCCATAAAATAGGCAAAACCTGTGAGGTCCGCGTACATGAGAAATGTTGATTTTTGCAATGTGCTAATTTTGTCTTAATTTAATGTTGAAATCATTAAAAATCGGCCAAAAATACATAAGAAATACATCATGACACTAGTATTCCTTAGTAAAAGTGATTATAAGCAGCTAAACATGAAGCCCATAAAATAGGCAAAAGCTGTGAGGTCCGCGTACATGAGAAATGTGGATTTTTGCAATGTGCTAATTTTGTCTTAATTTAATGTTGAAATCATTAAAAATCGGCCAAAAATACATAAGAAATAAATCATGACACTAGTATTCCTTAGTAAAAGTGATGATAGGCAGCTAAACATGAAGCCAATAAAATAGGCAAAACCTGTGAGGTCCGCGTACATGAGAAATGTCGATTTTTGCAATGTGCTAATTTTGTTCAATTTAATGTTGAAATCATTAAAAATCGGCCAAAAATACATAAGAAATACATCATGACACTAGTATTCCTTAGTAAAAGTGATGATAGGCAGCTAAACATGAAGCCCATAAAATAGGCAAAAGCTGTGAGGTCCGCGTACATGAGAAATGTGGATTTTTGCAATGTGCTAATTTTGTCTTAATTTAATGTTGAAATCATTAAAAATCGGCCAAAAATACATAAGAAATACATCATGACACTAGTATTCCTTAGTAACAGTGATGATAGGCAGCTAAACATGAAGCCCATAAAATAGGCAAAACCTGTGAGGTCCGCGTACATGAGAAATGTTGATTTTTGCAATGTGCTAATTTTGTCTTAATTTAATGTTGAAATCATTAAAAATCGGCCAAAAATACATAAGAAATACATCATGACACTAGTATTCCTTAGTAAAAGTGATTATAAGCAGCTAAACATGAAGCCCATAAAATAGGCAAAAGCTGTGAGGTCCGCGTACATGAGAAATGTGGATTTTTGCAATGTGCTAATTTTGTCTTAATTTAATGTTGAAATCATTAAAAATCGGCCAAAAATACATAAGAAATACATCATGACACTAGTATTCCTTAGTAAAAGTGATGATAGGCAGCTAAACATGAAGCCAATAAAATAGGCAAAACCTGTGAGGTCCGCGTACATGAGAAATGTCGATTTTTGCAATGTGCTAATTTTGTTCAATTTAATGTTGAAATCATTAAAAATCGGCCAAAAATACATAAGAAATACATCATGACACTAGTATTCCTTAGTAAAAGTGATGATAGGCAGCTAAACATGAAGCCCATAAAATAGGCAAAAGCTGTGAGGTCCGCGTACATGAGAAATGTGGATTTTTGCAATGTGCTAATTTTGTCTTAATTTAATGTTGAAATCATTAAAAATCGGCCAAAAATACATAAGAAATACATCATGACACTAGTATTCCTTAGTAACAGTGATGATAGGCAGCTAAACATGAAGCCCATAAAATAGGCAAAACCTGTGAGGTCCGCGTACATGAGAAATGTTGATTTTTGCAATGTGCTAATTTTGTCTTAATTTAATGTTGAAATCATTAAAAATCGGCCAAAAATACATAAGAAATACATCATGACACTAGTATTCCTTAGTAAAAGTGATTATAAGCAGCTAAACATGAAGCCCATAAAATAGGCAAAAGCTGTGAGGTCCGCGTACATGAGAAATGTGGATTTTTGCAATGTGCTAATTTTGTCTTAATTTAATGTTGAAATCATTAAAAATCGGCCAAAAATACATAAGAAATACATCATGACACTAGTATTCCTTAGTAAAAGTGATGATAGGCAGCTAAACATGAAGCCAATAAAATAGGCAAAACCTGTGAGGTCCGCGTACATGAGAAATGTCGATTTTTGCAATGTGCTAATTTTGTTCAATTTAATGTTGAAATCATTAAAAATCGGCCAAAAATACATAAGAAATACATCATGACACTAGTATTCCTTAGTAAAAGTGATGATAGGCAGCTAAACATGAAGCCCATAAAATAGGCAAAAGCTGTGAGGTCCGCGTACATGAGAAATGTGGATTTTTGCAATGTGCTAATTTTGTCTTAATTTAATGTTGAAATCATTAAAAATCGGCCAAAAATACATAAGAAATACATCATGACACTAGTATTCCTTAGTAACAGTGATGATAGGCAGCTAAACATGAAGCCCATAAAATAGGCAAAACCTGTGAGGTCCGCGTACATGAGAAATGTCGATTTTTGCAATGTGCTAATTTTGTCTTAATTTAATGTTGAAATCATTAAAAATCGGCTAAAAATACATAAGAAATACATCATGACACTAGTATTCCTTAGTAAAAGTGATGATAGGCAGCTAAACATGAAGCCAATAAAATAGGCAAAACCTGTGAGGTCCGCGTACATGAGAAATGTGGATTTTTGCAATGTGCTAATTTTGTCTTAATTTAATGTTGAAATCATTAAAAATCGGCCAAAAATACATAAGAAATACATCATGACACTAGTATTCCTTAGTAACAGTGATGATAGGCAGCTAAACATGAAGCCCATAAAATAGGCAAAACCTGTGAGGTCCGCGTACATGAGCAAAGTCGATTTTTGCAATGTGCTAATTTTGTCTTAATTTAATGTTGAAATCATTAAAAATCGGCCAAAAATACATAAGAAATACATCATGACACTAGTATTCCTTAGTAAAAGTGATGATAGGCAGCTAAACATGAAGCCAATAAAATAGGCAAAACCTGTGAGGTCCGCGTACATGAGAAATGTTGATTTTTGCAATGTGCTAATTTTGTCTTAATTTAATGTTGAAATCATTAAAAATCGGCCAAAAATACATAAGAAATACATCATGACACT
Organism: Euprymna scolopes; assembly: GCF_053919585.1. NCBI lineage: Eukaryota > Metazoa > Mollusca > Cephalopoda > Sepiida > Sepiolidae > Euprymna > Euprymna scolopes. Next base: position 68,401 of record NW_027633175.1, read on the forward strand.
AGTATTCCTTAGTAAAAGTGACGATAGGCAGCTAAACATGAAGCCCATAAAATAGGCAAAACCTGTGAGGTCCGCGTACATGAGAAATGTCGATTTTTGCAATGTGCTAATTTTGTCTTAATTTTATGTTGAAATCATTAAAAATCGGCCAAAAATACATAAGAAATACATCATGACACTAGTATTCCTTAGTAAAAGTGATGATAGGCAGCTAAACATGAAGCCCATAAAATAGGCAAAACCTGTGAGGTCCGCGTACATGAGAAATGTTGATTTTTGCAATGTGCTAATTTTGTCTTAATTTAATGTTGAAATCATTAAAAATCGGCCAAAAATACATAAGAAATACATCATGACACTAGTATTCCTTAGTAAAAGTGATGATAGGCAGCTAAACATGAAGCCAATAAAATAGGCAAAACCTGTGAGGTCCGCGTACATGAGAAATGTTGATTTTTGCAATGTGCTAATTTTGTCTTAATTTAATGTTGAAATCATTAAAAATCGGCCAAAAATACATAAGAAATACATCATGACACTAGTATTCCTTAGTAAAAGTGACGATAGGCAGCTAAACATGAAGCCCATAAAATAGGCAAAACCTGTGAGGTCCGCGTACATGAGAAATGTGGATTTTTGCAATGTGCTAATTTTGTCTTAATTTTATGTTGAAATCATTAAAAATCGGCCAAAAATACATAAGAAATACATCATGACACTAGTATTCCTTAGTAAAAGTGATGATAGGCAGCTAAACATGAAGCCCATAAAATAGGCAAAACCTGTGAGGTCCGCGTACATGAGAAATGTTGATTTTTGCAATGTGCTAATTTTGTCTTAATTTAATGTTGAAATCATTAAAAATCGGCCAAAAATACATAAGAAATACATCATGACACTAGTATTCCTTAGTAAAAGTGATGATAGGCAGCTAAACATGAAGCCAATAAAATAGGCAAAACCTGTGAGGTCCGCGTACATGAGAAATGTCGATTTTTGCAATGTGCTAATTTTGTCTTAATTTAATGTTGAAATCATTAAAAATCGGCCAAAAATACATAAGAAATACATCATGACACTAGTATTCCTTAGTAAAAGTGATGATAGGCAGCTAAACATGAAGCCAATAAAATAGGCAAAACCTGTGAGGTCCGCGTACATGAGAAATGTTGATTTTTGCAATGTGCTAATTTTGTCTTAATTTAATGTTGAAATCATTAAAAATCGGCCAAAAATACATAAGAAATACATCATGACACTAGTATTCCTTAGTAAAAGTGACGATAGGCAGCTAAACATGAAGCCCATAAAATAGGCAAAACCTGTGAGGTCCGCGTACATGAGAAATGTCGATTTTTGCAATGTGCTAATTTTGTCTTAATTTTATGTTGAAATCATTAAAAATCGGCCAAAAATACATAAGAAATACATCATGACACTAGTATTCCTTAGTAAAAGTGATGATAGGCAGCTAAACATGAAGCCCATAAAATAGGCAAAACCTGTGAGGTCCGCGTACATGAGAAATGTGGATTTTTGCAATGTGCTAATTTTGTCTTAATTTAATGTTGAAATCATTAAAAATCGGCCAAAAATACATAAGAAATACATCATGACACTAGTATTCCTTAGTAAAAGTGATGATAGGCAGCTAAACATGAAGCCCATAAAATAGGCAAAACCTGTGAGGTCCGCGTACATGAGAAATGTGGATTTTTGCAATGTGCTAATTTTGTCTTAATTTAATGTTGAAATCATTAAAAATCGGCCAAAAATACATAAGAAATACATCATGACACTAGTATTCCTTAGTAAAAGTGACGATAGGCAGCTAAACATGAAGCCCATAAAATAGGCAAAACCTGTGAGGTCCGCGTACATGAGAAATGTGGATTTTTGCAATGTGCTAATTTTGTCTTAATTTAATGTTGAAATCATTAAAAATCGGCCAAAAATACATAAGAAATACATCATGACACTAGTATTCCTTAGTAAAAGTGACGATAGGCAGCTAAACATGAAGCCAATAAAATAGGCAAAACCTGTGAGGTCCGCGTACATGAGAAATGTGGATTTTTGCAATGTGCTAATTTTGTCTTAATTTAATGTTGAAATCATTAAAAATCGGCCAAAAATACATAAGAAATACATCATGACACTAGTATTCCTTAGTAAAAGTGATGATAGGCAGCTAAACATGAAGCCCATAAAATAGGCAAAACCTGTGAGGTCCGCGTACATGAGAAATGTGGATTTTTGCAATGTGCTAATTTTGTCTTAATTTAATGTTGAAATTATTAAAAATCGGCCAAAAATACATAAGAAATACATCATGACACTAGTATTCCTTAGTAAAAGTGATGATAGGCAGCTAAACATGAAGCCCATAAAATAGGCAAAACCTGTGAGGTCCGCGTACATGAGAAATGTGGATTTTTGCAATGTGCTAATTTTGTCTTAATTTAATGTTGAAATCATTAAAAATCGGCCAAAAATACATAAGAAATACATCATGACACTAGTATTCCTTAGTAAAAGTGATGATAGGCAGCTAAACATGAAGCCCATAAAATAGGCAAAACCTGTGAGGTCCGCGTACATGAGAAATGTGGATTTTTGCAATGTGCTAATTTTGTCTTAATTTAATGTTGAAATCATTAAAAATCGGCCAAAAATACATAAGAAATACATCATGACACTAGTATTCCTTAGTAAAAGTGATGATAGGCAGCTAAACATGAAGCCCATAAAATAGGCAAAACCTGTGAGGTCCGCGTACATGAGAAATGTGGATTTTTGCAATGTGCTAATTTTGTCTTAATTTAATGTTGAAATTATTAAAAATCGGCCAAAAATACATAAGAAATACATCATGACACTAGTATTCCTTAGTAAAAGTGATGATAGGCAGCTAAACATGAAGCCCATAAAATAGGCAAAACCTGTGAGGTCCGCGTACATGAGAAATGTGGATTTTTGCAATGTGCTAATTTTGTCTTAATTTAATGTTGAAATCATTAAAAATCGGCCAAAAATACATAAGAAATACATCATGACACTAGTATTCCTTAGTAAAAGTGATGATAGGCAGCTAAACATGAAGCCCATAAAATAGGCAAAACCTGTGAGGTCCGCGTACATGAGAAATGTGGATTTTTGCAATGTGCTAATTTTGTCTTAATTTAATGTTGAAATCATTAAAAATCGGCCAAAAATACATAAGAAATACATCATGACACTAGTATTCCTTAGTAAAAGTGATGATAGGCAGCTAAACATGAAGCCCATAAAATAGGCAAAACCTGTGAGGTCCGCGTACATGAGAAATGTGGATTTTTGCAATGTGCTAATTTTGTCTTAATTTAATGTTGAAATCATTAAAAATCGGCCAAAAATACATAAGAAATACATCATGACACTAGTATTCCTTAGTAAAAGTGATGATAGGCAGCTAAACATGAAGCCCATAAAATAGGCAAAACCTGTGAGGTCCGCGTACATGAGAAATGTGGATTTTTGCAATGTGCTAATTTTGTCTTAATTTAATGTTGAAATCATTAAAAATCGGCCAAAAATACATAAGAAATACATCATGACACTAGTATTCCTTAGTAAAAGTGATGATAGGCAGCTAAACATGAAGCCCATAAAATAGGCAAAACCTGTGAGGTCCGCGTACATGAGAAATGTGGATTTTTGCAATGTGCTAATTTTGTCTTAATTTAATGTTGAAATCATTAAAAATCGGCCAAAAATACATAAGAAATACATCATGACACTAGTATTCCTTAGTAAAAGTGATGATAGGCAGCTAAACATGAAGCCCATAAAATAGGCAAAACCTGTGAGGTCCGCGTACATGAGAAATGTGGATTTTTGCAATGTGCTAATTTTGTCTTAATTTAATGTTGAAATCATTAAAAATCGGCCAAAAATACATAAGAAATACATCATGACACTAGTATTCCTTAGTAAAAGTGACGATAGGCAGCTAAACATGAAGCCCATAAAATAGGCAAAACCTGTGAGGTCCGCGTACATGAGAAATGTGGATTTTTGCAATGTGCTAATTTTGTCTTAATTTAATGTTGAAATCATTAAAAATCGGCCAAAAATACATAAGAAATACATCATGACACTAGTATTCCTTAGTAAAAGTGACGATAGGCAGCTAAACATGAAGCCCATAAAATAGGCAAAACCTGTGAGGTCCGCGTACATGAGAAATGTGGATTTTTGCAATGTGCTAATTTTGTCTTAATTTAATGTTGAAATCATTTAAAATCGGCCAAAAATACATAAGAAATACATCATGACACTAGTATTCCTTAGTAAAAGTGATGATAGGCAGCTAAACATGAAGCCCATAAAATAGGCAAAACCTGTGAGGTCCGCGTACATGAGAAATGTGGATTTTTGCAATGTGCTAATTTTGTCTTAATTTAATGTTGAAATCATTAAAAATCGGCCAAAAATACATAAGAAATACATCATGACACTAGTATTCCTTAGTAAAAGTGACGATAGGCAGCTAAACATGAAGCCCATAAAATAGGCAAAACCTGTGAGGTCCGCGTACATGAGAAATGTGGATTTTTGCAATGTGCTAATTTTGTCTTAATTTAATGTTGAAATCATTAAAAATCGGCCAAAAATACATAAGAAATACATCATGACACTAGTATTCCTTAGTAAAAGTGATGATAGGCAGCTAAACATGAAGCCCATAAAATAGGCAAAACCTGTGAGGTCCGCGTACATGAGAAATGTGGATTTTTGCAATGTGCTAATTTTGTCTTAATTTAATGTTGAAATCATTAAAAATCGGCCAAAAATACATAAGAAATACATCATGACACTAGTATTCCTTAGTAAAAGTGATGAAAAGCAGCTAAACATGAAGCCCATAAAATAGGCAAAACCTGTGAGGTCCGCGTACATGAGAAAAGTCGATTTTTGCAATGTGCTAATTTTGTCTTAATTTAATGTTGAAATCATTAAAAATCGGCCAAAAATACATAAGAAATACATCATGACACTAGTATTCCTTAGTAAAAGTGATGATTGGAAGCTAAAAAGTAAGCCCATAAAATAGGCAAAACCTGTGAGGTCCGCGTACATGAGAAATGTGGATTTTTGCAATGTGCTAATTTTGTCTTAATTTAATGTTGAAATCATTAAAAATCGGCCAAAAATACATAAGTAATACATCATGACACTAGTATTCCTTAGTAAAAGTGATGATAGGCAGCTAAACATGAAGCCCATAAAATAGGCAAAACCTGTGAGGTCCGCGTACATGAGAAATGTCGATTTTTGCAATGTGCTAATTTTGTCTTAATTTTATGTTGAAATCATTAAAAATCGGCCAAAAATACATAAGAAATACATCATGACACTAGTATTCCTTAGTAAAAGTGATGATAGGCAGCTAAACATGAAGCCCATAAAATAGGCAAAACCTGTGAGGTCCGCGTACATGAGAAATGTCGATTTTTGCAATGTGCTAATTTTGTCTTAATTTAATGTTGAAATCATTAAAAATCGGCCAAAAATACATAAGAAATACATCATGACACTAGTATTCCTTAGTAATAGTGATGAAAAGCAGCTAAACATGAAGCCCATAAAATAGGCAAAACCTGTGAGGTCCGCGTACATGAGAAAAGTCGATTTTTGCAATGTGCTAATTTTGTCTTAATTTAATGTTGAAATCATTAAAAATCGGCCAAAAATACATAAGAAATACATCATGACACTAGTATTCCTTAGTAATAGTGATGAAAAGCAGCTAAACATGAAGCCCATAAAATAGGCAAAACATGTGAGGTCCGCGTACATGAGAAATGTCGATTTTTGCAATGTGCTAATTTTGTCTTAATTTAATGTTGAAATCATTAAAAATCGGCCAAAAATACATAAGAAATACATCATGACACTATTATTCCTTAGTAAAAGTGATGATAGGCAGCTAAACATGAAGCCCATAAAATAGGCAAAACCTGTGAGGTCCGCGTACATGAGAAAAGTCGATTTTTGCAATGTGCTAATTTTGTCTTAATTTAATGTTGAAATCATTAAAAATCGGCCAAAAATACATAAGAAATACATCATGACACTAGTATTCCTTAGTAAAAGTGATTATAAGCAGCTAAACATGAAGCCCATAAAATAGGCAAAACCTGTGAGGTCCGCGTACATGAGAAATGTCGATTTTTGCAATGTGCTAATTTTGTCTTAATTTAATGTTGAAATCATTAAAAATCGGCCAAAAATACATAAGAAATACATCATGACACTAGTATTCCTTAGTAAAAGTGATTATAAGCAGCTAAACATGAAGCCCATAAAATAGGCAAAACCTGTGAGGTCCGCGTACATGAGAAATGTCGATTTTTGCAATGTGCTAATTTTGTCTTAATTTAATGTTGAAATCATTAAAAATCGGCCAAAAATACATAAGAAATACATCATGACACTAGTATTCCTTAGTAAAAGTGATGAAAAGCAGCTAAACATGAAGCCCATAAAATAGGCAAAACCTGTGAGGTCTGCATACATGAGAAATGTCGATTTTTGCAATGTGCTAATTTTGTCCTAATTTAATGTTGAAATCATTAAAAATCGGCCAAAAATACATAAGAAATACATCATGACACTAGTATTCCTTAGTAAAAGTGATGAAAAGCAGCTAAACATGAAGCCCATAAAATAGGCAAAACCTGTGAGGTCTGCATACATGAGAAATGTCGATTTTTGCAATGTGCTAATTTTGTCTTAATTTAATGTTGAAATCATTAAAAATCGGCCAAAAATACATAAGAAATACATCATGACACTAGTATTCCTTAGTAAAAGTGATGATAGGCAGCTAAACATGAAGCCCATAAAATAGGCAAAACCTGTGAGGTCCGCGTACATGAGAAATGTCGATTTTTGCAATGTGCTAATTTTGTCTTAATTTAATGTTGAAATCATTAAAAATCGGCCAAAAATACATAAGAAATACATCATGACACTAGTATTCCTTAGTAAAAGTGATGAAAAGCAGCTAAACATGAAGCCCATAAAATAGGCAAAACCTGTGAGGTCCGCGTACATGAGAAAAGTCGATTTTTGCAATGTGCTAATTTTGTCTTAATTTAATGTTGAAATCATTAAAAATCGGCCAAAAATACATAAGAAATACATCATGACACTAGTATTCCTTAGTAAAAGTGATGATAGGCAGCTAAACATGAAGCCCATAAAATAGGCAAAACCTGTGAGGTCCGCGTACATGAGAAATGTCGATTTTTGCAATGTGCTAATTTTGTCTTAATTTAATGTTGAAATCATTAAAAATCGGCCAAAAATACATAAGAAATACATCATGACACTAGTATTCCTTAGTAAAAGTGATGATAGGCAGCTAAACATGAAGCCCATAAAATAGGCAAAACCTGTGAGGTCCGCGTACATGAGAAATGTCGATTTTTGCAATGTGCTAATTTTGTCTTAATTTAATATTGAAATCATTAAAAATCGGCCAAAAATACATAAGAAATACATCATGACACTAGTATTCCTTAGTAAAAGTGATGATAGGCAGCTAAACATGAAGCCCATAAAATAGGCAAAACCTGTGAGGTCCGCGTACATGAGAAATGTCGATTTTTGCAATGTGCTAATTTTGTCTTAATTTAATATTGAAATCATTAAACATCGGCCAAAAATACATAAGAAATACATCATGACACTAGTATTCCTTAGTAAAAGTGATGATAGGAAGCTAAAAATGAAGCCCATAAAATAGGCAAAACCTGTGAGGTCCGCGTACATGAGAAATGTGGATTTTTGCAATGTGCTAATTTTGTCTTAATTTAATGTTGAAATCATTAAAAATCGGCCAAAAATACATAAGTAATACATCATGACACTAGTATTCCTTAGTAAAAGTGATTATAAGCAGCTAAACATGAAGCCCATAAAATAGGCAAAACCTGTGAGGTCCGCGTACATGAGAAATGTGGATTTTTGCAATGTGCTAATTTTGTCTTAATTTTATGTTGAAATCATTAAAAATCGGCCAAAAATACATAAGAAATACATCATGACACTAGTATTCCTTAGTAAAAGTGATGATAGGCAGCTAAACATGAAGCCCATAAAATAGGCAAAACCTGTGAGGTCCGCGTACATGAGAAATGTCGATTTTTGCAATGTGCTAATTTTGTCTTAATTTAATGTTGAAATCATTAAAAATCGGCCAAAAATACATAAGAAATACATCATGACACTAGTATTCCTTAGTAATAGTGATGAAAAGCAGCTAAACATGAAGCCCATAAAATAGGCAAAACCTGTGAGGTCCGCGTACATGAGAAAAGTCGATTTTTGCAATGTGCTAATTTTGTCTTAATTTAATGTTGAAATCATTAAAAATCGGCCAAAAATACATAAGAAATACATCATGACACTAGTATT
>NW_027633176.1:0-72500 GCF_053919585.1 Euprymna scolopes
CTCCCAAAACACATACTTAAATCATTGGTTGACATCTATGCTGATGACACGACCATCTACAGCAACACATCAAAGGCTGTAAATAACAAAGTTATCTCTGATTCTCTTTCCTCTGATCTCGAGCGCGTGGTACAGTGGGGGAAGAGGTGGCTGGTTACCTTTTAATGCATCTAAAATGAAGCTCCTATCTTTACATCATCCTGGTGCTTCCAGATCAGGCTGTCCTTTGGCTTCCTGAGACGAAATGCACCTACATTGACGTTTTTTGTTTTCTGATCTTTTTTGTAAAACTTAATTTTGTTCTACAAAACCAAAAACAAAAACAGCCCCTCTCCCTCCCCTTTTTATTTTATTCCCCCCCCCCATTCTCAGACCCTGTCGGTGGAGTATCAGAATACACCGACTGTTCCCCTACAGAGAGTAAAAGTCCCTCAATGGGGCCACCTGTTGGCCGTAGGTAGCAACCCATAATGCCTTAGAATGGGATCCTGGTGGCTGAGCACCTCATGACCTCGGAACCAAGTGGCCGTGAGTTAGCAACACTCCACTTTGGCTCTTACTTCGGCTAGATGGGCAAGCTCAACCCGATTAACCGGCTAGTCATGATAGTCCCTAATAATAGTAAACCCCCACAAAAAGAGAAATACAAACACAACACACACACACACACACACACACACATACTATCATTAGAAGGCGATGGCAAGGGCCAATCAGATGGTGAAAACTGATGCTATTGACAACTAACTCTTTCTATACCTTGCTGGGTCCGAGGAAATGAAAAAAAAATTGTCATAAGCAGCTTTTTTTTTTTTTTTACACAGGCATCACCACATTATCAAGGCCAAGAGGCCACTCGAGGATAAGGGTTAAAGAGTGTACAGTAAACAATTGGACAATGTAGTAATCAATTCGGTAAATTTGTTAACTTATATGGAACGGCTCATCAAGAACTTGTTTACGTTAGACTTAAAGACAACCATATTGTAGTCAGCCGGAAATCAGGAAAACGGAAGACAATTCCACAGGCGTGCAGTTCTAAGAAAGAAGCTTTGTTCATGGAATCTACGTTTAGGCACAGATAAAGAGTGGGGGGGAATTATTGATAGTGTTTTCAGCTAGACGAATGTTTCTTGTGAAAGTTTGGCAAGGGGGGGGGAATCATAGACTGAAGCTTACTCACTGTTTGAGTATATCATCATTGTATCCCTGAAATGCTTGGGCGAATGGGTTTCCCCCCAACCATCTCCCAATTTAGAGCTCCGAGGAGGGTGGAGAGCAAGGATGATGAAAAAAAAAAAATAAATTCTATGGCTTCCAAAAAAATTAAAAGACCCCCATCCAGAAAGTGATGAAGATGAAAACACAAACTTTCCGGACTTTTCTTGGAATCGTAAAGATAACATAGAAATAACTAAAATGTCTCCATTCATAATCAAAAAAAATTATCAACAAAAATCTGAACAAAAAACAAATTAAAAAATGGAACTTTACTCATACAAGTATCTACTAAAAGTAGTGCCAAAGAAATTTTAACATGGACAAAGTTCGATGATATAAACATCAAAGCCTACCCTCACAAAACCCTCAACACCTCAAAGGGAGTCATCAGATGTCCAGAATTAAACACCTGCTCTCTAGAAGAAATAAAAACAAACCTAAAAAAATAAAAAGTTATAGATACTAAAAGAATTATAATAAAAAGAAACGAACAAACAATTAACACCAACACATACATATTAACTTTCAATACTCCCACGCCACCAACTGAACTCAAGATTGGATATATTAACATTAAAGTAGAAACATATATCCGCAGACCACTTCGCTGCCTAAACTGCCAAAAATTTGACCACTTTAAAGAATACTGCACCAGGAAAACAGTATGCCCAAAATTTAGCAGTAATGAACACCAGGAAACAGAATGCCAAGGAAATATAAAATGCCCAAACTGTGGTGAGAACCATCCAGCATACTCATCGCTCTGCCAAAACTGGATGAAAGAAAAAAAAATAAACAAACTAAAATATACCAAAGACATAAGTTTTACCGAGGCTAGAAAAATTATTGCAACAGCCACCACAACAGAACCAACTATATCATATGCAACCAAAAATCAATTAAAAACAATAGAAAACATTGAACTAAAGGAAATCTCTACCCTCATAAAATCACTTCAAGAACTAGTTGAGGCATTGAGGGCCACCTTACAGCAACTGCCGTCAACTGTACTTGAAAATAACTACCAAACAGTTGAAAATAAAATCCCACCAGATCCCAAAAATCAAACACAATCCTCTAACAAAAACCCACACAAACTGAAAACATCCCAAAACCAAAAGAACAATCGCCTAGTACCCTCCAAAGAAAAAAATCAAATCTCACACCAGCCAAACAGAAAATAAATGAAAAACCCAAAAAAGACAGATCTCGCTCCACGTCAAAAACCAAAACTACAGATCAAAACAAATTTAAATCCTTGAAAGTAATGGAAACAGACGACAGAGCCTCCGAACCCTCATAATCAAATAGTAGAAAACAACCACTGTTATTCTTAATAAAATAAAAGGAAATCAAAAACATAAAACTAAATTATGGCCAACAAAATAATCCAATGGAATTTCAGAGGTATAAAAGCCAACAAGAACGAATTACTTCTACTAATATCCAATCTCTACCCTACTATAATATGCCTACAAGAGACTTTTTTAAAACCATCTGAAACTATCAATCTCTGTAACTTCACTGAATATAACCACACAACAAATAATCCAAATAGAGCTTCTGGAGGAACATCCATTCTCAACAACAAAAACACAGCACAGAGCCAAATAAATCTACAAACTAATTTACAGGCAATTGCCACCACAACCATGCTACATAGAACAGTCACAATCTGCTCCATTTATCTACCCCCAAATGACCCTATAGATGAAACAGAGATAGAAAAACTTATCAACCAACTTCTTTGCCCCTTCAAACAGTCATAATGTTAGTTGGGTCTGTTCAGACACAGACAGAAAAGGAATCATTATAGAAAATATTATCAACAACAACAACAACAACCTATGCATATATAATAACAAAAAAACAACCTTTATTGACTCTGCTACAAACTCATACTCAGCAATTGACCTCTCTATAAGTGATCCTAGTATCTTTATAGATTACAACTGGACAGTGCACGAGGACACTTGTAGCAACCACTTCCCAATAATATTAGAAAACTTTGGTCTTGAAACAAACTCAAAAATTCCTCGTTGGAACCTTAAAAAAGGTAACTGGAATAAATTCAAATCATTATGCGAACACAAACTCTGACCTGGAAAACATGTGAAAGACCCAATCACTCTTTTCACTTTTATATTTATAGATGATAGGATGATAGTGGGTTGGTTACAGCTGTGTAGGTGAATATTTTGTATGCATAGGACCTCATATGGATTAAAACAAGCTTTGTTGCACAAACAAAACAAGCTTTAATACACGTCTTTATCTTTAACAATGAAAAGGACGGATGTATGACTTTTTTAATTAAGTGATTAAAACAATCACTTAATTATTTTTTAGAAAAATTAAAATGCAACAAAGCAGATAAAAAAGCAAATCTTAATTCTTGACCTGCCTCAGTCAGGAAGGTTACCTCGAGGCCAATTATCAGTTCTAAAACGCATGCTTTAAATGCAATGCTTTCTGCAACACTGAATTAAGAAAAATATTCAAGGTGTTTCTGGCTTGCGAATTTGTGTCTTTAAGAATCTTTGACTTCTGTGGAAGAATGTTACACAACACAACGTCAAGTGTGCTTTTAAAAGCCAGCACACTAGAATTAACACTATCTGATTTACAAAAAAATGTTTGAGCAGCGCCGTCTGCATTCCCTTGTAGAAATGTCTCAGGTGATTATTAATAAATTAACCTCTTCTTAAAAAAAAAAACAAACAAAAAAAACAAAAAACAAGTGAAACCTGGGAAGGTGTACCTATTGTCGAAGACGTATCCTCAGTTAGTGCGAACATGTCTACATATTTATGCCAGATATACACATATACCCACTTTGAGAATTACATATGTAAAAAAGAAAATAGACAGATAAAAGCAAGAAAACAAAGATGAAAACAACATAGGAAAAAGTGAAATTTCTTGAGTTTAACCGGAAGTATATGTACACAGGGATGCTAAAATTTTAACAATAGACATTAGATATAAGCAATTAATATTCCCTGAATTTCAGTTTCTTCAGAGTATTTTAAAGGGGTTTTAGGAGCATAATATGTGCACAACTTCTCTTTTAAAATTTTGGTTCTTATTTAGAATTCAACCTAATTAAAAACACAGAACTACATCAAAATCTTTATGATGTACATACTCATTACAGAATGGAGATACCATATTCCAAAAATCATGTAAAGTGATCAAGTAGTTTTATTTTTATAAAGAAAATCATTTTTAAGCAATTAATAGGAATTTGTCGGCATTATAACATAACTCTAGTAACTATGAATTATTGTTGAGTTATCTCCCTTTTTTCACACTGACAAGTGAGACAGTGTCCATAAATTTAAAAAGGTCAATTTTCAAGGGGCTCACTAGGGTACTTTTTAAGGCTTTCTTATGATTCAATTTTTAACTGAATCCTTCTGTATCCTCAATATTAGTGAAAAATTTTTATGAAATCGTGGATAGACATTTTATGTCAGTTATTTTTTTTTCTAGAAAACACAATGCAAGGGAGGTGAGCAAAAAAAAAAAAAAAAATAAAGTACCAGATTTTTTTGAAATCTGGCATCTTTGTACTGTGACATGGCATACATCATAAAGACTTTTTGTAGTTAAAAAAAAAAAATTTTTTTAATTAGGTTGAATTCGAAATAAGAACTGAAAATTCAAATTTTTTCAGATTTGTATTAAATTTAATTCATAGTTATTAGATATCAATTAAGCAAGACTTCCTGAATTTTTTTCTTTTTTACTAAAACCCCTTAAGCTTAAGCCTTAAATTTTCGACATTTTCTAGAATAAAAAAGCATGTAATGGATTTTTATCAAAATTGGAATAAGGATTTTAGCTTCTATGATTTAATGTTGTTTTTTAATTTAGCATAAACTTAGCGCAAAACTGTTTGAGGAATTACTTTTACACATTTTAAAACAGTTATTTTTCATTTTCTTCCTTTTGAAGATTGTAACGCTGGGTATGGGGCAGCCCAACCAGCTGCCAACATTGCCCTGTTTTTATTGAAACCAACTGAGAGCTCTTTTAAGCATCCTCATTGTTCCCTTCTGCTGGGAGGTTCGAGGCTCTTACTCTCAGTAAGTATCTCTCCTGCGCTGCATCCCCATTTCTCAAACCTTCAGTAGTGGTAGCAGTGCAGGAGGACCTTCTTCTGTTTGACAGACCATGACTGGGTTTTAATCCCCCTTCTGTTTCTTTTGGGATCTGTCAAGCGAGATGGAGGAAGGATGCTTGGTCCATCTTGGTCATGGACTGGTGGCTGTCCTTGTGTGACCTCTGAGGTGACTGTGTCACCACCTTCTGAGGCAAGAAGGTTCGCACCATTGCTTTCCTTTTCCTGCCTGGTGTATAAACAGGATGAGGGGCCTTTTTTATTCTGGGCGATGGCCATCCAGTTTGAATTCATTTTTGGGGGGCATTTTTCATGGTTCCTCATTGTTCACGGCTTCTTATTGGTTATTCGAAACTTCCTTCTACCTACCTTACATAAGTAGAGGGGGTGCCCCATCCGCAACTCGAGGGACACACTGGATGGCTGGAGGAAGTGTGTGTGTGTGTGTGTGTGTGTGTATGTATATATATATATATATATATATATATATATATATATATATGTGTGAAAATGTATTGAATGAGAAAGAACAATATCTTTTCAAAAGTGCTCAATACATAAGTAGAGCTTTTATAAGTAAAATTATATAAACATCAGAAACATTCCTATGTGGATTGACTTAAGTTTTAACGGTGTTGTCTCATTATGAGTTCAATAATAATTAATATAATTAATAAATAAATATTATATTTTCAAAATAATAACACCAATTAAAACATGTCATTTATTGTGTAGAGACGGTCACCCCCTCCTCCTACTATCTATCAGGCATACACACAACTTCCTTTCTCTTCCCAAACAAAAAACAAACTTATCAAAATCTTTGAAGGTGAACGAATGGTCATTGAAAAAAACTCGTATTAGTAAAGCTTTCGAATTGGACAAAAAACAACTTTTTCTTTGGCTTTTTTGATTATACATAATCAGCTGGAAAAGACAAAGCATTTATCCAATCAGAAGATGAGAAAAGCAAGCAAGTTAAATTGTACATTGATCAAATCGTATATTGGTGATTGCCAAACATTTCCAACTGAAAAAAGTGGTTAAAATAAGACAAAACAAATAACTGTTATCAAAGCCAATAAAAGTACTTTAGGGTAAAAAAAAAATGGTTTAATTTGTCGCTTCAAAAACTGGGCTAGTACTGAAATAAAATGTCTTTTTTTTTTTTAAATTTAACTTTTTCATGAAAATAAAAACTGTTACAATTGTTTCATTATTTTTTTTTTCATAAAAATAAACATAGGGTGAATGTTTTTGTCTTGCTTTAAATGTTGTTCTATCACTTTTTTGTTGGAACACTACCTTGTTTTCATGCCTGCTCATTTTCATTTGGCTTTTTCTTATTTTATGTAATTCTTCATCGGCAAAAATTGGTTTTGTCTGGTTCAAAAGCTGTAGTACCCTTTTCCTCCCTTTTCTAATGATATCCTCAACTTTGGCCGTTCCTGTGTTCTGGCTGGTCACTTGCTTGCAAAATGGTTACTATTCTGATGAAGACTGCAGATGTTGAAGAATCCTGTTTCCTCAGATTACTACTCCCATCACATTATTAAAATAATGATGGCAGTTGTCCATTGTTGGTCATAAGAGATTTATCAGTGAGGAGCAGAGGTCATTTTTAGGCAAGAAAATAGCAATTCGACAGTTCATTTTTGCATAAAAAATTATTATTCTGAGTAAAATCTTACTATACTGCATTTGTGAAGAAAAAGAAAAAAATTCTAAATGTACTTTCTAATTAGTTTTTGGATGGGTTTGGCTATCAAGTTTTAAGTGATTTTTGTTTAGCAATGTCAACCCTACGTCTGGGGTCTGTCTCCTAATGACATGAATTCCAGTGGTAGGCAGAATGAAGTGTTGGCCACAGAATGCGGCCAATTGTGTTGAGAATTCAGCAGTGCAATTTGGCACAGTCCGGTCCTTCCAAACACTGTTATATCAAAATGAGATGTTTTCTTTATTTTTTTCTTTCTATACCAATTAATTTGATTTTTTTACTTTCGTTTTTTTAACTTTTCAGTTTGAGATGTTTTCTTTTTTAACTTCACTGATTCAGATGTTATTTTATATGCATATTAGTGCGAACAGTAAAGAAAATAAAATTTCCTGCTTCATCACCGCAATTTAATGGCTGATTCTCGTGATTTATTTGCCACCTTCCCTGACGAATTTAAAATCAGTTGAGTGTTTTTTGCTTAATCTTGCTAACACTTGTTAGCATGATGGACAATGATGGACAATGAAAATGTAGTAGCGTCTTCTTCCCTGGCATTAATAATAGAAGCAAACATTCTTATCAGCTCATTTATTGCCTTACAAAACATTTACTCACAACGATGATTGGTTGAATGTTTTTTTCTTATCAGTATCGTCTAATTATTTACTAATATGCAGAAGAAAATGATTGTGACATGTTTAAATGATGATACATATACACATGCACACATTCTTCCTTTATGTATTTCTAGAGGATGTCTGCCTGTCAGTCAATCCTGTTTTAGTTTGAAATAATATTTTCCATGACATATGCATTATTTTCTTGGACAGGGTTTGATTTGCTGTTTTGCCCTATTTCTCAAACTTCAAGTAGTGGTAGCAAAACAGCAGCACCTTCTTTTAAACAGCAAACCCTGGTCGAGCTTTTAAGCTTATTTGTTGGTACAAATGATGGAGATAGGGGGCCAGGACCTCTGTTATCAAGGTCTGATGGCTGACTCTGGTTGGCCTCTGTCATGGATGAAGTGCTAATTCCAAGGACAAGAAGGACCATTGTTTGCCTCTTCCCACCTGATATATAAACAGGTTGAGGGACCACCTTTGTCTTAGGTGCTGACCTGCCAATATTTGCTTTTATTTTTCTTCATATTTTTATATATGATTTCCTCATTATCAGCAGCTTTTTATTTTTCTTATTAAAAGCTGCCCTCTGAGTAAAAGGTGAACCTCTGTCCACACCATTTTCTTTTTATAATTTTTTTTTTTTTTTTTTTGGGTCATGGTTTACTTTTAACGAGAAGTATCCTCTTGTCAGGGTCACTGACAAACCTCTGCACGGAGAGCTTGAAAACACTCAGTGTTGGTGCCTAATAGACATTCAAGCTCTCTCTAATAACCATTTGACACATTTAATATGCGTCTATGCATCTATATAAAAGGCTCTGTCTGTCAGTTTGTCATACTTAAAGTTTGAAATAGCATTTCTATGTTTCTAAATTTTTTAATATGAGGATTGATAATTTGTATTTAGATTATTCAGACTACTGTTCTCATTTTTTATTCTTACAACGTTTTAGCCAATGTAACCTCCAACCTTCTTCAGGTGTATCTTGTTGAAATTTTGAATGGAACCGTTTATTTAATCCATGGAGGTGGTATGCTCTCATTGGTGACCAGGTAGAAGTCTTAAGAAATTCGCAGTTATATTTTTAGTATCGCACTGAGAATTGAACCACTAACCTTGAAAAGAGTTCTGCAACTGAAACGTAAGAATAACTCAAGATGAGAATAGTATAAATAATATGAATAATCCAAATGATTCCCTTCTGTTTTGTTATGCTTTAGTTTCAAATGTATTAAAAAAAAAACAAAAAAAATTAAATGTTTCATTTGCATTATTTGGACTATGGTTCTTATCTTCAGTGTTATTTTCACAATGTTTTGTTCAATGTAACTTCTAACTTTCTTTAGGTATATCTTATGAAATACAGTAATCTTTCTTACCTTATGAAATACAGGAATCTTTCTTACCTTATGAAATACAGGAATCTTTCTTACCTTATGAAATACAGGAATCTTTCTTACCTTATGAAATACAGGAATCTTTCTTACCTTATGAAATACAGGAATCTTTCTTACCTTATGAAATACAGGAATCTTTCTTACCTTATGAAATACGGGAATCTTTCTTGCCTTATGAAATACGGGAATCTTTCTTGCCTTATGAAATACGGGAATCTTTCTTGCCTTATGAAATACGGGAATCTTTCTTGCCTTATGAAATACGGGAATCTTTCTTGCCTTATGAAATACGGGAATCTTTCTTGCCTTATGAAATACGGGAATCTTTTCTTGCCTTATGAAATACGGGAATCTTTCTTGCCTTATGAAATACGGGAATCTTTCTTGCCTTATGAAATACGGGAATCTTTCTTGCCTTATGAAATACGGGAATCTTTCTTGCCTTATGAAATACGGGAATCTTTCTTGCCTTATGAAATACGGGAATCTTTCTTGCCTTATGAAATACGGGAATCTTTCTTGCCTTATGAAATACGGGAATCTTTCTTACCTTATGAAATACGGGAATCTTTCTTACCTTATGAAATACGGGAATCTTTCTTACCTTATGAAATACGGGAATCTTTCTTACCTTATGAAATACGGGAATCTTTCTTACCTTATGAAATACGGAATCTTTCTTACCTTATGAAATACGGGAATCTTTCTTACCTTATGAAATACGGGAATCTTTCTTACCTTATGAAATACGGAATATCTTTCTTACCTTATGAAATACGGGAATCTTTCTTACCTTATGAAATACGGGAATCTTTCTTACCTTATGAAATACGGGAATCTTTCTTACCTTATGAAATACGGGAATCTTTCTTACCTTATGAAATACGGGAATCTTTCTTACCTTATGAAATACGGGAATCTTTCTTACCTTATGAAATACGGGAATCTTTCTTACCTTATGAAATACAGGGAATCTTTCTTACCTTATGAAATACAGGGAATCTTTCTTATCTTATGAAATACAGGAATCTTTCTTATCTTATGAAATACAGGAATCTTTCTTATCTTATGAAATACAGGAATCTTTCTTATCTTATGAAATACAGGAATCTTTCTTATCTTATGAAATACAGGAATCTTTCTTATCTTATGAAATACAGGAATCTTTCTTACCTTATGAAATACAGGAATCTTTCTTACCTTATGAAATACAGGAATCTTTCTTACCTTATGAAATACAGGAATCTTTCTTACCTTATGAAATACAGGAATCTTTCTTACCTTATGAAATACAGGAATCTTTCTTACCTTATGAAATACAGGAATCTTTCTTACCTTATGAAATACAGGAATCTTTCTTACCTTATGAAATACAGGAATCTTTCTTACCTTATGAAATACAGGAATCTTTCTTACCTTATGAAATACAGGAATCTTTCTTACCTTATGAAATACAGGAATCTTTCTTACCTTATGAAATACAGGAATCTTTCTTACCTTATGAAATACAGGAATCTTTCTTACCTTATGAAATACAGGAATCTTTCTTACCTTATGAAATACAGGAATCTTTCTTACCTTATGAAATACAGGAATCTTTCTTACCTTATGAAATACAGGAATCTTTCTTACCTTATGAAATACAGGAATCTTTCTTACCTTATGAAATACAGGAATCTTTCTTACCTTATGAAATACAGGAATCTTTCTTATCTTATGAAATACAGGAATCTTTCTTTTAAACTCAAGAATCTGGATAAAATTTCAAACAGAACTGTTTATTTAATTCAAAGGAATAGCGTGCTCTCATTCCGTCAGTCATGTAATAAGTAATTCACAATTGTATTTTGTGTGTTGCTCACACTGAGAATTGAACCTTCAACCTAAAGAAGAGTAACTTACAACTGAATTTTATCAAATACTTTCTTTACTTTGCCAGGAGTTCTCATCTAAAAAATTTGGAAACATAATATCACGCTATAGTCTGTCGTGTTTCAGTTTGAAATGACATTCTCTCTGGTCTGTCATATTTCAATTTGAAATAATATTGTTAACCCTAGCCATTTTGATCGAATGGCCATGTCTTAGGAATAGCTGTTCTTTTTGGCGAGACAGCCTAAAGCCTTACTTTTTTTTTATTACTAAAAACCTAATGACATGTGACAAAATTAACAAACTTAATCCTGTTGGCAAGTCATTGTGTTTTTGTTAGGGTGAAATAATCTAATTTTTCATCAAACAAAAACACTTTAATTCCATTACATTCTTTTTCTTATATAAAGGAACAGCTGAAACTTTTACTTGTGAAATTGATTTTTTTTTTTTATTACATTTTATTGATATTCAGTGCATGTGTTACTTGGTAAATACAAAACTTAATATGTTATGTATGTAAAATGAAATGTTCAGGAAATATTGATTTTTTTTTCTCTTTCAGATATAATTCTTTACATTTACTTGTTCTGTCTTTTAATAATACTATATCTAATAGAAATGTATTGGATTGAAAAATTATTTTTTTGTTATTTTTGTAAAATTATTTTTCTCATAAGTAAAAAAAAAAAAAAGTAATTGAAATAAAAAAAAAGAAGCCAATTTCAATATTAAAAAAATATCTTTGAAATTTTTCTAACATAGTTGCTTTCTGATTAGCCTAAAGAAGTTTTTATAGTAAAAAATTTTTTTTGTCTGTTTGTTTGAAAGCTTAAATTTTGTCTGTTGCGAACATAAAGAAGTCAGCAATCCGAACATTTAGACCCCCCCCCAGTAATAAATTGTCAATTTTAATTTACAGACCTGAAAAGTTAATAGCTTCTCTTACTAAATAATTTATATTTAAATTTTTAGGGAAAGAGAGAGAAACAAAACGTCCTGATAGCCTTGCATGCTTTTGTGAGGAGACAAAGCCAATAAATAAAAGTAGAATATGACGGTTAGGTTCTTTTTATAACAATGGTGCTTCTTTTGAGGCCTTAAAAAGATTTAATTGAAGCAGAAAGTATTTTACAAAAGGACATTTTTTTTCTTTTTTTTTCTCCCCCCCCCGTCATTTTTTCTTCCCCCCCCCGTCATCCCCCCCCCCCCCGGTCATTTTTTCTCCCCCCGGTCATTTTTTCTCCCCCCAGTCATTTTTTCTCCACCCCCGGTCATTTTTTCTCCACCCCCCCGTCATTTTTTCTCCACCCCCCTGTCATTTTTCTCCACCCCCCCCTGTCATTTTTATCTCTTATTGTGTCATTATTTTTATCTTTTCCCTCCCCCCGTGTCATTTATCTTTTCCCTCCCCCCGTGTCATTTATCTTTTCCCTCCCCCCGTGTCATTTATCTTATCCCTCCCCCCGTGTCATTTATCTTTTCCCTCCCCCCGTGTCATTTATCTTTTCCCTCCCCCCCGTGTCATTTATCTTTTCCCTCCCCCCGTGTCATTTATCTTTTCCCTCCCCCCCCGTGTCATTTATCTTTTCCCTCCCCCCCCGTGTCATTTATCTTTTCCCTCCCCCCGTGTCATTTTTTTCTTCCCCGCCCCCGTCATTCATTTTTTCTCCACCCTTTCGTCACTCATTTTTTCTCCACTCCCCCCGTCATTTTTTCTCCCCCCCCCCCGGAGGGGGCGGAAAAATAGAACAAAAATGACGGAGGGGGGCGGAAAAATAGAACAAAACTGACGGAGGGGGCGGAAAAATAGAACAAAACTGACGGAGGGGGGCGGAAAAATAGAACAAAACTGACGGAGGGGGCGGAAAAATAGAAAAAAAATGACGGAGGGGGCGGAAAAATAGGAAAAAAAAATGACGGAGGGGGCGGAAAAATAGGAAAAAAAAATGACGGAGGGGGCGGAAAAATAGGAAAAAAAAATGACGGAGGGGGCGGAAAAATAGGAAAAAAAAATGACGGAGGGGGCGGAAAAATAGGAAAAAAAATGACGGAGGGGGCGGAAAAATAGGAAAAAAAATGACGGAGGGGGCGGAAAAATAGGAAAAAAAATGACGGAGGGGGCGGAAAAATAGGAAAAAAAATGACAGGGGGGCGGAAAAATAGGAAAAAATATGACGGAGGGGGGAAAAAAGAGACAAAATGACAGAGGGGGAGAAAAACATGACAGAGGGGGAGGGAAAAGATAAAAAATGACACAGGGGAGGGAAAAGATAAAAAAATGACACAGGGGGTGAATAAGAGATAAAAATGACGGGCGGGGTGGGAGAAAAAAATGACGGGCGGGGTGGGAGAAAAAATGAATGACGGGGGCGGGGAAGAAAAAATGACGGGGGCGGGGAAGAAAAAATGACGGGGGGGAGGAAAAAATGACGGGGGGGGAGAAAAAAATGACAGGAGGAGAGAAAAAAATGACGGGGGGGGAGAAAAATGATAGGGGGGGGGGGAGAAAAAATAAATAAATGACACGGGGGAGGGAAAAGATAAATGACATGGGGGAGGCAAACGCTGCGCAATTCATAAGTAGATCTATAATGGTCATAGGTGGATGAATAAGTATTTCCCCTTGTTGCCATCCCTTACAGACTTTTAACAACTTTTGCTCACGAGTTTAGGCAACTGCCCAAACACCATCAGATAGATGTATAGCTTGGAGGGATAGTATATCAATCGACACCTCTGCTCCACAATATTTATCGATTCCCTCCTCATTACCTTGGAATAATTGAACTACGCATAACTTGTGTCCGTTAGTTGCATAGATGGCCATTTATGCTACACGCTAGTGCTTCACTAGGTGACAACATTATGAATTTGGTTCGGGTGGGGTTAAAAGCTATTTCTTCAGTTTCTCTATTCAATAAAGGTAAATCAACCATTATATAAATCTTATCATTTTGTAACATCGTAGCACAATTTCATAATATTCCCATAGACTCTTCTTTGGATCTACTGGTAAGCGTAAAGTATGTGGCAAGTCTGACTGAATCATCCCAAGTATTGTTTTCAAGTCTTTGGGGGTATGATGCTCGGTGACATGTGCGCTAATGAAAGTAAATCTAATTGTGTCCTAACATGTTCCATTGCCAATGTCAATAACTGAATTGATGAGTCGAGATGGTTTTTCATCATCATCATCAGTTCCAGTCTTTGCTTAATTACAGCTCCTACCGTACTTATTCTTCTAGCTATAAAAGTCAAACTTTCGTTTAGGCTGGTGATCGTATGGGATAGCCAGTTAATTCTTTGTCTATGGTCTGTCAGTTCATATCTAGTAACGTTCACTATTGATAAACTTTCCTCTACGACGTGCTTTATCTTGTCGAGTTTCCTCTAAACCGCTTATATGCTTTTCTAATGCCTCTGCGTCACTTTCTGATAAGGTACCGAATAATACGTGTAGTGCTTTACCTACGAAAAGTAGTATAGATCTCTTTCTAACTCGTTTCTGTGTCCCTCCTGCTGCTAATAATCCAATATCCCTAAAATATCCTCCAATGTATCAGTCTTTGTTTCATCTTATCTAACCGTCCTCCTAGTGATACAAATAATGCTGTATTAGAATTTATCCTAAGTTTTGATTGATTTTTCTGCATTTGCAGCTTTAAGTCCGCCACTAAGTTAACATGTTCTAGTTCCCTTTGAACCTTCTGATGCGCTCCCAGATCGATGGCGAATGAAAAGGAGAGTAAGCCACATCAATAGCATCCTAAGGGCTGGAAAAGATGCTAATAAAATAGATAAGGATGAGAGTTACCCCCAATTAGAGCGCTTAAAAGGAAAAGTCCATTCGTTGTTTGAAATGAATAGGGATGAGCATGAAATGAGACGCTGCCATGGTTTTTGATAAAACACCCAGACCTGATCAATCTGGTACAAAATCGAGACTACCAGCGAACTCCACATCTAATACCCTACCAACGTTGGAGATACATATGTGAAGAAGACTGAGGCCGGGTAATCAAGAAAGATCCATGGAATGAAATCTGAGGAAAAATGGATTATTAAATTAATAGTTGCATGCATAAAAAAAAAATAATATATATAAAATAATGAGGTTTCTGGACAATCATATGAACTGAAATGAGATTTGAAAAACACTAAACTCTAAAAGAACTTTTTGCATGTGCATGAACGATAAAGTTAAAAAAATTTTTTTTTAACCAACTAACGAACTATTATGAATTGTAAAACCACAGAGAGCCATGATATTAAGGCCCAGTAAGAAGTGGGTTAGAAAAAATATTGAGTCCAATATTGTTTCTTTTAAGTAGGGGAGGTAATATAACCAAGTACGGGTATGGGGTTGATATCCTGTTGAAGAAAAATAACCAAAAAAAATGTGGGCATCATATGACTCTCTGTGGTTAATAATAATAAAAAAAAAAACTATGCACCCAAATATTTATTGTTTGTAAAGATCAAAGTCTTGAAGCAAAGCGGTTGTTTATTTTTGGAAAACAAAGTTCAGGAGATCAAATGATGGGCAATTTTTTTTTTTTTAAATAAAGGAAGATATACTCGTGACATCCAAAGGGCAGGCACGAATGTGTATATATACTCGACAACAGCAACCCAAAAATTAGTTCGATGAGATTCATACTCGATCGGCTCCATGTAAAGATCTAGCAGAGTGGGCTTCAACTAACACGTTTCTTCAACTACTGACAGCCTTATTTCAACTCAGAACATTCCTCGAAACAACTAGAAGTAACTTTTGGCTAGCCACCGGAAGTGAACGATTACTTCTGGGTACTGTCGAAGTTACAAGCCGCCGTTTTCGTGCATATTCTCAGAATAGCTACACACCGGCTTTCTTCAAGACTCTGAAACGCTATAAGAACATTACTATTGCGAATAAACTTAGATTCATTTGTTTATTCGTGTGTGGAATTGTTTTAATTTTCTTTTCACCACACTGAAATTCACTGCTCTCTTATCGTCGATGTTCGTCCTTAGGAGCAGGGTTGCGGTATCGCAGTCGGAAGGAGTTGGAGGTTTTAGCTGGAGTCAGTCAAAATTTTTTATCCGACTCCAACTCCAATAAATATATTTTTTTACATGGTTTTCCTGTTTGGTTTTACCATTTTTTTTTAATTACATTTTTCTAACCAAACAAGGCACATTGCCACTTTAATGTAGGAGGCTACTATCAGGGATCTAAGTTTCAGGGGTACTATGTAGGGAGTTTAGCAACAAGATGTCTGTTTACATTACACTTGAACTTCTGCATGTCAGTACAGCTAGGGAAGCAAGAAACTGGAAGAGAATTCCAAAGTCTAGCAGTTCTGAGGAAGAAGCTATTAGAGTAGAAGGCTTTCTTACATTTAGGGATTTCTACTGTGTAGGGGTGGGATTTTGCTGCTTGTTGGGTTTGTTGGGGGTATTTTCATCGAGGAGGTACAAGAGCTTGTAGTTCGTCAGAGCATCCACCATTAAAATACTTGTAAAACAAGCAGAGGGATGCAACATTTCGTCGATGGGACAGAGGCTGAAGTTTAGATAACAGTTCAGGACCTATCAGGTTGGCGACTCTCTTTAGAACACTATCCAGGAGCGAGAGACTAGTAGCAGATGCACCAGCCGAAATGTGACAGCAGTACTCGATACATGGGCGAATGGTGGCTTTGTAGAGGTACAGGATACTTTCAGGCGTAAGTAACTTTCAAGCACGATAGAAAGAGCCCATTTTCTTCGCAGAGCCCTGGCAATGATTTCAATGTATTTATTCCAACTTATGTTCCCTGTGAACGTTAAGCAAAGGAGTTTGAACGAAGTACTTTCAGGTAATGTATCTTTAGCCATAACTATTGGTGGTTGGTAAGGTTTCATGTAATTATTAAAGGAAACGAGCTTTGTCTTAGCAGCTTTGAACGTTACCATCCATTTCTGACCCCATTCCACTAAAGAGTGAAGGTCTTCTAGGGTTTCCGCCATTGCCGTAGATGTGTGCTCATTAGTTTTCCCCACGTACCTGCTATAGAGCGTGATGTCATCAGCAAATATACCCATGTCAAAGACAATTTTATTCGGTAAGGATCGATCCCTGAGGTACATCTGCATTTATATTATATTGTTTGGACGTACGCCCATCGAGGACAACCTGGATTCTTCTCTCATTTAAGAAGGATTTAATTATGTTAAGTATTCGTCCAGTAATACCATAGATTTTATTTTAATGAAAAGACCATCGTGTCATACCCTGTTAAAAGCCTTAGATATATATAAGGCTACTGCCCTCCCCTCCCCTGCCTTATTCAGTGCTTGGTATATACGTTCAGAGATTAGTTAGAATATCTGCAGTAGAACGGGCTTGCCTAAATCCATATTGATGGTCAAACAGAAGTTTAGCAGGTATAAGTGGGACTAGAGCTTGATTAATTAAAGACTCAAATATTTTTGCAAAAAGCGGGATGAGATTAATTGGGCAATAATTTAATGGGTCAGTTCATTTGCCAGAGATTTTGTAAACTGGTACCACAGAAGCAATATTCCAGCTGTCAGGAAAGCAAGATTCAGTAAGACATTTGTTAAAGAGTTTAGAGAGAACTGGAGCAACCTCAGCAGAGCATTTTTTTTTTTTTTTTTTTTTTAATAACACAGCCGGCATGAGATCAGGTCCACATGCTTTTGAGGTGTCTAGGTTTTTTATGATATCATGTACTTGAGAAGGGGTGATTTTCAGATCGTCTGGTGTGGTTTCTGTCCACAGAGGAAAATCAGGGAGGGAATGGTTTGCTGGGTCCAAGGTAGAGTTTGAGGGAAAATGATGGTTAAACATATTAGTTTTCTCAGTTGCTGTGCAAACAACCTCATGATTGTTGGATAGTGGGAGAATTATTGATTGCCCATTATTTACTACACTATTGTAGATTTTCCAGAAATCATGAGTTCCTAATTTCTGCGCTTCAATGCGTTTCCTGGTGGTTTCAGTATATTCACTCTTAGCTGTTGCTACTTCTTTCTTACAATTACTTCTAGCTTCTATATACTTTGTCTGTTTGTACAGGACTTATGCTGGATAAATCTTACGTATGCATGTTGCCTCTAAGCAATGGCAGCTGCGCAAGTAGAAGTAAACCATTGGGGGAGGGTGGGATTTATGCTTCAATTGCTGCTTTGAACCATTCAGTAGTCTCATTTGCGCACTATTCTGCAGAAAGAGAAAAGACTTCCCCATGCGATCGCTAATGGCATCCCAGTCAGCCTTATTTTAGTACGTTATTGTTTTGAGCAATGGCTCTTCAACTTGGGATCGAGAGTTTAGAGTGATTCTATCATTATCACAGCATGATCAGCATTTCTAAGTGGGCAATCAGCATTTGTTACACGATCCTCAGGATCTTTTGTCAGAAATAGATCCACAAATGAGGCTTGCTGGTCTTGGCGATCTGGGAGACTGGTCGGGAATGTTACTGTCTGTCAAGGAATGGGATATAGCAAAATTATGGATGATGCTACTAGCTGTGTCAGTGTAGCCAAGCCAAGCGAATTTCTGTGGCGGGCGTTAGTCACTAAATATATGTATTTTGGCGCTAGTGTCAAGGGAGAGTGCTACATCTATGCTATCAGAGACATGATTGATTATAGTACAGTCCTGGCTGGATGGAGAGCAATAAAGAAAATGCAAGTAGCTAACGCTATGTTGTAAATTTAGTTTAAAGCACATAAAGGCCTGGTCACCTGATTCTAATTTAGATTCCCTAGACATGGAGAGGGTGTTACAAATATAGATTCCAAGTCTGTTCCTGTTAAAGTCCTTACGAAAAAGTGTAAGATAACCAAACATGTTAAAGGCTAAACATGTTAGAGGGGATGGAGAAGTGCAAGTTAGTTTCACTTAGTGCTAAGATATCTGGGGAGTTTGCTAGGAGAAATGATTCTACATCCTCTAAGATAGTTCTAAGTCCTCGGATATGTGTAAATGCAAGCCCCAAGGGAGGAGGCGTGTATGTGTGTCTGGTTTGAACATTTTTTTAGATTGAGCTGTCATTTCAGTCTATTTAGCAGTTTCAGATCTAGATTGAGATGCTAGGCAAAACGCATGTGCATAGGCACCATTATGCAACACAAGTAGACCATCAGCTGGCTCCTCATTCACAAGAATGTGGTCTCGGGAACACCCACCAGAGATGAGTGCAGGATGCCTTTCCATGCACGACATGGCACTACAAATATCCCGATATTACATAACTGATGCTAGAACAGCCGCTCTAAGCGCTATCAAAGGGTTTCTGTACTGTCTGTTGGAAACAGCAACGAGCAACTATCAAACCGGTACCCTCAAACTTGTTCGACAGCAGTATCCCATCTAATGAAAGAAATATATAATTGCTAATTAATATAGATCACTTATAATCTGGGCACAAACTGTGGCTATTAGTTATCCATTTTATAGATATTCTTTAGAGTATAAATTAGTGGTGGGACGAAATCGTTAATCGTAAGAATCGTGTATTTTGGGAGGTATCGGAATCGGAATCGCATCGTTAAGAAATACCTTAATTTTCCGATTCCTTCATTACGATTCTTTTAGTCTGATGTTGAAAAAAATAAAAAAATTTCCTGATATTTCTAACCACAAGAGAGAAATGTAGCATGTTATAAAAAAAAACCCAAAGAAATTCATTATTAACAGGGCAATGCTTAGTGCCCCTCCCTTACAAGGTTCATTCATTCAGATCTATTGTAATCAAAACTACAAAAGAGTTAACTTGAAAAGAAGTATGCAGGGCTCTACATTGCGAGTAAAAATAAAAAAACGCTTATCTTTTTGGCGATTGTTTTTTTTTTTACTGACAAATCTTCTAATACTGAATGAAAATGCTTTTTCAACTTATATTTTCTTAAAATAAAACGAGCAAAGTCAAATTATTTAAACAGTAAACGGTTTAATATAACAATGTACTTTTTTTTTTCTTTTTTTAAAAGAAGGCTTTTGAAAGAAATATCTCTAAAATGAAATTGATCACGTTGTATTATTTCGCAAAGTTTTGACAGTAGTCAGCTTCTTTTGAAGTTTCAAAAAAATCGACCCCATACCTATCTCTTCCAAACCTAAAGTTATTAAATAACCCCTTCGTTAATTCAAGGGTAATTAATTCAATTCAGTCAAGTTTTTTTTTTTTTTTTAATTTCATTGAAATAAAATCCATTTTTTAAATTTTTTTCTCCAGAAAGATAAAACCCTGAATTTGATTATATTAAAAGCAGAATAATATAATCTTTTTTCTAGAATTTTAAATTGAAAATTAAAAGTGTTTTGTGCAGTTTTTTGCCGAACGAAAAAGAAATTAATATATATATTTTTAAAAGGTTTTGTAATCAATTAATTTTTATGTCTAAATAATATTTACGATTAATTAAATAATTTCATTTTAAAAAGTATTTATAAATAGAATTTTACTTAAGACTTATAGTTTAGCAATATTGAACCGCATCAACCATGTGTGAATTGAACACAGTCAACCAAAAAAAAACTTCAAAAGAAAATGCATATTTGCATTTCATTATGTAAACTTTTATACATTGGTTTCAAAAATTAAATTCTATAAGTTTTTTTTTAAAATTTACTTCTTTAAAATTTTAGGCGGCACTCCCAGGCGATTTTAAAGCACTCTCTCTCTCCAAAAAAAAAAAAAAAAAAAAAAAAAAAAAGATGTAATTTTTAAGTTTGGGAAAGATATATTTATTATAACCGAATTCTTGTATGAAAACTGGATCTACTTTATTGGACGTTAATTTGTGAGATAAGTAATTTTTCAATGTTTAATATGTTTTTAAAGTTTCAATTATCAATTAAATTTTTTTAATTGCGTTTATTTTTCAATTTATTTAAAAAAAAACAGGGTTTTAAATGTATTTTTCAAAGTAACAAGCTTCGAAAGAAGTCTAATAAAAAAAAATCACTTAATTTTTAATTTCGACAACCCTGAGAATTTAATTATTAAAAAAATATTGAAATGTGACATTTTTTTATTTAACATTTCTATTAGTTCAATTAATTTTCTTTCAATAATTAATTTCACTCAACAAACTTCACCATTTTTTTTTTTTTAATCTTTTTCTTTAATTTTGGTAATTATGTTTGCTCAATTTTATCTAGTATTTCATTTGTTTTTATAGTGGTATCATTTTTATATGTGTTCCTTTGATATACCCTATTTCAAAATTAGTTTGGCTAAACTTATTCGTCACATTAGAAACAACGTGTAAAAGCAATGAAAAAGTAAGAAAAAATAATAGGTGTTAACTACTCCTTGTGAATTATGGAGGTCTGAAGAACTGCCGTCACAAATACAACTATCAATAGCCAAACAAAAAATCGTTTTTGAAATTCCTTTAATTGTAACTTTTCGCTATACCTACCTTTTTGGTATAAAGCACAAAAACTTTCGATTAATGGTATTTCTCATATATGGTCGTTAACTTTGGAAAGGTTATTTTGTATCTACGGCGTCATGTCACATGGTATATTGTTTTTTTTTTTCATTACGCACGTTCATTTATAAATTATTAAATTAAATATTTATCTTTTTTATATTTAATTAGTATATATTTTCTTTCTCTTCCGCTATATTTTTTTTATTTAATTCATTAAATCTGTTAATTATGAGGACCAAAATAATGAATCGTGTGTATTTATTCTCTAATTTTCTTGTTTTTGTTCTGTTATATAAATTCTATTTTATTTGTTTTTTCTCTGAAGGATAAATTCTATTTTCTTTGAGTTTTTTTTCTGTATTCCAATTAAGTAAAATAAATTTTCTCTAAAATAAATTTTGCTAATTTTTCCGTTTAGTTTACTATATAATAATTTTATTTAAACCAAAACACGACTGTGTAGACATAAAATATCTCTTCCAAAGTTAGGGAACATATTTGGGAACTACCGACCATAAGTATAAAACTACCTGGTATATTTCAAAACAATAATTCCCTAGGAATCGGAATCGTACTTGGTATCGGAATCGTTAATCAATATTTTCCTGGAATCGGAATCGGAATCGTATAAAAATTAGGAATCGTCCCAACACTAGTATAAATATAGGTTAAGCTAATGCATCCCTTAGCAATAGAAATCTATAGATGTTTAGTATTTATCGATTTTGAAAAGGTCAGCCTACTAAAGTTTAGGACCGGAAGCTAAACCCTCTTCCCAACGTACGTGCACAGTATGTGATTTTATATCAGCTTGGGGAGAAGGGCAATTGTTGAAACAAGAGATGATATAACTTAGAAAAATACAGCATTAATATACAATATAGATATACAGGGATTTGGGGAGGATTTAAGAGTATAAGGATTTTTAATGTTTATCATGCAAAACAGACAGGAAGGCGTCTTGGAGACAAAGCATTATTCCTTTGAAGCAGACATTTAAAAACAATATTTGTGCCAGTTATTTTAGTAACATACATCAGTAACAATATACATGTGGCCAATATAGGCCTTATATTTAAACATTACACTTAGTCATAGAATGATAAATTATGATTTTCAAAAAGAGGAAAGCAAGTAAATAAGAGCAGGAAAACAGGTTTGGTGAATAAGCTTAATTGCTCCCTAAACAGTGGTTTGCACAATTTAGCAGTTTTTGTATGGTCTTGCTTTTATTTTTGGAGATATCTCATATTTTGTACTGTAATGTAATGCTAATGCTTCCACTTCATCAAGATACTTCGGTCTGTCAGATCACTGCAAATCCTGTCTAGAAAGCTGTTTTCATTTTGGTTGTGATGTCACACAAGATCAATGAAAGTTTTGTCTTTGAGTGGGATCACTGTGGATTACATTGGATAACAATCGAAGTGTAATCTGAAAGTTATCCAGTGGAATTGCCAAATGGAATTTGGTAATTGGATTAGTTCGGGATCAATCTGGAATTACAATCTTATCTCCCCACCCAAAAAAATAACGGGCATAAATCAATAAGAAGCAACCCATGGCACTATAGCCCTTTATAGCTTCTTCCTTTTTTTGTTTACAAAGGAGTCACCACTTATCAAGGCCCAAAGGTCACTCGAGGATAATGATTAATGAGTGTACACAAGTCAATGACACAATATCCTAGTAATCGTTAGTAGTGGAAATTTGGTCAATTGAATTACTTAAGGGGATGGCTCATCAAGAATTTGTTTACGTTGGACTTGAATATGATCAAATTGTAGTCAGCTGGAAAGCAAGGAAATGGAAGAGAGTTCCACAAGCATGCAGTTCTAAGAAAGCAGCTTTGTTCATGGAATCTACGTTTAGGATTAGGCACAGAAAAAGAGTGGGGGAAATTATTGATAGTGGTTGCAGTTAGACGGGTGTTTTTCATGAAAGTTTAGCGAGGAGGGGGGGGCATAGATTGGAGCTCGGACAGGTACCTGCCATGAAAATAGTGATAGAGTAAAGACAGGCTCGTAATGTCTTTTCTGTGGAAAGAGGTTGCAGAGAAGAGAAAAGGGCATCCCCACCAGATTACAAAGTCTATTTTGAACTTTGTCGAAGTATGATAAGAGGTTTCCAGCAGTTCCTGCCCAGATGTGACAATGGTACTCCATCTCTGGATGTACCTGACTCTTACTCAGGTAGAGAATTGCATCAGCAGTGAGATATCTACTAGAGCGCTAGAAGGATCCCACCATTTATCCAGCCCAGAAGCTTGTCAAAACATGGAGCATCCCCAAGATGAGAGCCATTCATTTCAATTGATGCAGATAGGAGATCAGAGCGTTGTGGTAAGGATATCTCCAGAGAAGACCCTAATTTACTTCATATGTGCTTCTGGGTTGCACTTGCTTACATCACCAAATTTATATTTGCCCTCTATCGCCCCCACAACAGCGGAGTTACTATCTTTAAGAGTATATCTGAGAAAATTGACCACCTCCTGCTGCTCATCATTCAGCTTACATCCACATTTGCGGTGACTACAATGTTCACAATGTGGAATGGCTGACCCACTCGAACAAGACAGATGATGAGGGGAGGTTATGTTATGATTTTGCCATTGCCTATGACCTCACTCAGATTGTTCACGAACTCCTCCGTGTGCCCGATACTACCGGTCAGTATGCAAGCCTTCTAAAACTTTTTCTCACAACTTCCCCTGAGCTATGTTCATGTTCCATTCTATCTCCGCTGGGATCCTCCGACCGTTCAGTTGTATCAGTTAAGATAAAAATGAAATGTAATAAGTCTTCAGACGTACCTCTCTACCATACTGTATATCGATACTCTATGGCTGACTGGGATAGCTTCCATACATTTATATCTGATCTACCTCTGCATTCCATGTTTAAAAAGATATGTCCTCTATAGTATCAGACCTGACCGAATGTTTAATTGTAGGCATAGACCGATTCATAGCATCCAAAATATTCCAACAAAAACCTAACAGCCAGCCATGGTTCTCCCCTGAATGTGCTGCTGCCATCGTGCACATAAATCACTTTTTCCATAACTACCAACATAATAGATGTACTAAAACTAAAGCTGCAAGAGAGCTATATGCTCAGTCCGTTTAATCCAAAGTAGCTGAGCAGTGGCTTGGTCCCCACCAGTTTTGGCAAATAGCAAACAGGATCCTGAACAGAAGCATGTGTTCTATCCCAACCATCATCAATGGACCTGAAATCATCTCGTCAGCATCAAACAAGGCCAAAACTTTTGCCAAGAACTTTGCCATTAATTCTACACTATGCGATGAAGGCCATCAACTCCCTGTATTTCCTCCTATAACAGACAACACGCTATGCAACATACAAATATGAGTGCGTGATGTCGCCAAGCTAATCAAGAACCTTGATTCCAGTAAAGCAACTGGCCCTGACGGCATTCCAATTATACTGTTGAAAAAGCTTCAATCAGAATTGCCCCCATACTTACAAAACTGTTTAAGCATTGCCATTGACCATCTATGACCATACACCACAGGCTGTAAATGACAAAGTTCTCTCTGATTCTCTCTCCTCTGATCTCGAGCGCGTCGTACATCAAGTCTGTTGCCAAGGTTGCTGGAAAAATCGTGGGATCCTTCTAACACTCCATGATGCAATTCTCTATCTATATAAAAGCCAAGTATGTCCAAGGATGGAGTACTGCTGCCACATCGTGGCAGAAGCTGCTAAAAACAGCCTATCCTGCTTTGACAGAGTACAAAATAGACTTCATGGCTTAGTGGGGGATGCCCTTTTCTCTTCCCTGCAACCTCTCTCCCACAGAAGAGACGTTGTGAGCCTGTCTTTGTTTTATCATTACTTGCATGGCAAGTGCTCATCTGAGCTCTAATTTCTGCCCCCCCCTCGCCAATCTTTCACGATAAACACCCGTCTAGCTGAAACCACTGTCAATAATTTTCCCCACTCTTTATCTGTGTCTAAATCAAAACGTAGATTCCATGAACAAAGCTTCTTTCTTAGAAGTGCGCGCCTGTGGAACTTTCTTCCATTTGCCTGTTTTCCACCTGATAACTTGGATGTCTTCAAGTCCAACATAAACAAATTTCTGATGAACCGCCCCCTTAAGTAAGACACCTTATCACGTCTCAAACACTAACGATTACTACGATACTATCCCATTGATTATTGTACATGCAATAACCTTTATCCCCGAGTAGCTTCCGGGCCTTGATAAGTGGTGACTACCACGTAAAAAAACCCCCAAAAAACAAACAATTGGACTCCGCTCTTGAGGTTCCCTTTCACAAATATCCGTGGGCTTAGAAGTAATATAGAGGATATAAACTCTTACCTGTTAGGGTTAGATGATGGAGGTGGCATTGAGAACATATTGAGACAAAATAGTGCAAAGTACCATCAAACATGTTGTCTAATGTTCAACAACAGCATAACTTCATTGTTGCCCTTTCTACATGAGGAGACTCATTCTGTTGCTACGGTGACACATATGGACAAAGTTAAGGATGCTATTTCTCGCCTCAATCTAAACCAGGTTCCTGTGATAACTGCAGACTAGCCAATCTATACTCTTGCTAAACAAGTCCAGTGGCACTGGCCTGACTGGTATGGTGAGGGCAGGTTTGTGGTAATGTTTAGTGGCCTCCACATAGAGATGCCTGCATTCAGATCACTTGGGACCTTGCTCCAGAATAGCGAATGGATAGGTGCTCTCATGGAGGCTGGGGTGGCTTCCTCTAGAACTGCAGACTCGTTTCTCTCTGCATCCAGTGTCACAAAAACACGCCATATGCACGTGGTCACAGCATGCTTTCTTGATATGCTCCAAAAGGAAGCATGACTCCCACTCTGCAGAAGAAAATAGTCTTGAATTTTGACGGCTGGTGTAAGACATGGAGGAAAGAGAACCCTCAGTTTCAGTTCTGGGAGCTTGTTCTGTCGATGGAATTGGTTCTTGGTTAGATTTTCCAGAGAGGTTAACTTGTACTGTCAAGAACTTTCTGCTCTGATCCCCTTCTTCTTTGCGAACAGCAATGTCAACTATGCTTGATGGCTGCCCATCCACCTCAGAGACATGGTATCCTTGGAACAAACTCATCCTGCAGTGTTCTGTGAATTCCAACCTGGAAAGTTTGTGGTCCACAAGACTCACAGGAAGTTTTCTGCTATAGCCATTGACTAAGCCCATGAACAAGCTAATGCAGTGGTCAAAAGTGATGGTGGTACCATTGGCATTACTGAGGATCGATATGCACTGAAGCGATGGACGGTGTCTGGACCAGAAGTTAGCGAGCTGGTTCACCAATATGAGTTGGCTTTCCAGGCCAAATTGGGGAATGAGAATATCAGACATCATGAGCAGACTAGCCAGTCTCAGAAATCCTTCACTGACAATGTCAAGAAGTTGTTTAGTGCAATGAAGGATTTAGGCAATCCTTTCCAGGAAGAGTCCAAAGATCTCACACTGGACACAAAGATCTTTGCACATCCCAGTGCTGCAGAATTGTTAGAATTCTTCAGGCATGAAAATCAGGCTTTTCCTGCAGCACTGAGGGCTACAAGGAATCTCTATCCTGGAAAAAAAGTCTGACCTTGTTGGCATTGCTCTTCTTGATTCTCAGCCAGAATGTGAATTCATCATTATAGATGGTGCGGCTCTTGTACACTCTCTCTCACTAAAGACCTCGAAGACATTTAAGGAATAAGCTGTCCGTGATGTAGTGCCAAAGATTCAGTTACTCATCAAAGTATGGGCAAACAGACATTGTGTTTGATGTCTTCAAGCCTCAAAGCTGAAACGAGATCAAAGCGAGGCAAAAGAAGTCAGCGTAGAGTGACAGACAAAACTAAGCTGCCATTCATCTGGTTCAGTTTTCTGTGAGAGAGTGATAATAAGACAGAATTGTTTGAGTATCTAGCAGACAAGATTGTAATTATATGTCCCGACAATGTTGTAGTTGTGATCAAGGGATAGAAGGTCTTGTCAAACAAATTAATCAACTTTGAAGGTCTACAACCTTGCAATCATGAAGAAGCTGACTCCAGGATTTTCACACGCAGTTCATGCAGCCAAACAGAAGACAGTCTGTGTTGGTCAAGGCATGTGATACAGACATCCTTGTCAAAGCAGTTGGTGTCTTTACGAGTCTTCAGAATGTTGGCTTAGAAATTGGATAGAATTCGACCAGGGACAGTCCATGGTTCCCAATTCATGACTTGGTGATGAACCTCGGCCAAGAGAAATATAGTAGCATGTCTTCTCAATTATTAAATCATTTCTCTCTGATAGGTTCATAAGAGTAGTAGTTGATGGGCAAAAATCAGAAGCTCACAGTATAAATGCTGGAGTCCCTCAGGGGTCCATCCTGGGCCCAACTCTTTTCTTGATCTACATTAATGATCTTCCAAATCACATCCTTACATCATTTGTAGACATTTTTGCTGATGACACTACCATCTATGGTAGCACATCTAAGACAGTAAACGACCAAGTTGTCTCCGATTCTCTCTCCTCTGATCTTGATTACGTTGTACAATGGGGAAAGGAGTGGCTGGTTACTTTTAATGCATCTAAAACCAAGCTTCCATCTTTACATCATCAACGTTCTGATCCCCATCTGGCATCAATTAAAATGAATGGCTCTCGTCTTGGGGAGGCCTCAAGTTTTGACAGGCTTCTGGGCTTGACCTTTACTCCTGATCTTAAATGGAATACGTACATCAAATCTGTTGCCGAGGCCACTGGAAAAATGGTCGGATCCTTCTATAGATCCAATAGATATCTCACTGCTGATGCAATTCTCTATCTATATAAGAGCCAGATATGTCCAAGGATGAAATACTGTTGCCACATCTGGGCAGGAGCTGCTAGAAAAGACTTTTCCTGCCTTAATAGGGTTCAAAATAGACTTCGTTGCCTGGTGGGAGATGTCCTTTTCTCTTTGTTGCAACCTCTATCTCACAGAAGAGATGTTGCGAGTTTGTCTCTGATGTATCGTTATTTTCATGGAAAGTGTTCGACTGAGCTTCAATCTATGGTCCCTCCTCGCCAAACTTCCACAAGAAACACTAGACTAGCTGAAAACATTATCAATAATTTTCCCCACTCTTTATCTGTGCCTAAACCTAAACATAGATCCCATGATCAAAGCTTCTTTCTTAGAACTGCATGCCTGTGGAATTGTTTTCCTGCTTTCCAGCTGTCTATAATATGGTTGTCTTCAAGTCCAACGTGAACAAGTTTCTGATGAGCCGTTCCATTTAAGTTAACAAATTTACCGAACTTCCATTAGTATTGATTACTATATTGTCCTTTTGACTACTCTACACTCTTTAACCCTTATCCTTGAGTGGCCTATCGGCCTTGATAAGTGGGGACGCCTATGTAAAAAAAAAAAAAATGTTCTTTCATGCCTTCACTGGTTGTGATATGGTCTCAACCTTTCGAAGTAGAGGGAAGACAACTGTATGGCAAACATGGGCAGTTTGTCCTGAAGTGTGCCCAGTGTTCAGCAAATTGAGTCAGTACCCAAGATGAAGATGCTGATCTCAATATTCTTAAGAAATTTGTTGTCACTATGTATGACAAATGCAGCAACACTACCAAGGTTGATGAGGCAAGACTGCACTTGTTTGCGTGGAAGCAAAGACCCTATGACTCCATTCCACCAACTAGTGCATCTCTAGTTCAGCATGTTAGACGATCTACATTCCAAGCTGCTTGTATATGGGGCCAGTCAACAGAATGTACAATGCTACTAGAAAGTCCTGGCAACTGGGGCTGGCAAAAAAAAAGGTGAAGCCTGGGAAGTTCTCTGGTCAACCATTGCTCAGTCCAGCCAGCAGCTGATAAAATGTTGCACGGGTGAATGTCGGGGACCATGCAAATGTTATCACTACACCCTGAAGTGCACACTAATGTGTAGCTGTAAATGCTAAGAGTAAAACAATGATCCAAGGTTAAATTCAAGCAAGTCACTTCAGTCTGTTGTAGTATATTGTGCTTCTGTCACAACAATTTGACATACCACATCAGTAACTTCACTGAAACGGTACTAGTTCATATAATTGTCATCATATCACTGTAACGCTTAATGATATTGAAATTTTGATTGCAGAATTCAATTCTTTGTGTCAAAAAACATATTTTGATGTACAGATCATCAAAATGTCATTACTTTGACAACATTTAGTGCAAATACTGTTTTGTACTGGTATGAATGGCGGCCATCTTGAAAGATTGTGGCCATTTTGTGTTTGAAGTTGGCTAACATGCTTTTCTGAATGAGGGAGTTCTGAAGCACATGTGTGCCAATTTTTATGCTTGTATCACTAAGTGAAAGATTGTTTCAGCAATCTGCCCAACTAAATGTTTACTTTAAGATGAAATAATCTAATTTAATAAAATTATCAGTTTTAGATGTGTATTTCTCATATCAACATAACTTTGATAATTACACATCAACTTATTTTTTTATTCACTATTAAGAAAATATTTATTGAAAAGTAACAGTAAAAAATTTTGAAAAAATCTTTTTTAAAACATTTAATGTCCTAAAAGTTCACCAGAATGCATATCAGTTACTCATGTATCTTAATGTTACAGAGGATGGGTTGAAACGATTTTGTTCAGTGGGGGATAAATTTTGAAAACAACAATACAATAACGTAAATTCAGTGCTGCTTGCAGGAGAACACAGTTCTTTATTTATTCTCAGGTAATATCAGGTATTTTTTGCTAAACTTAAGGCTTACAAAAAATAAGCAAAGAATTGAGCTCAAATTTTTTGGTTGTAGATTCTATTTTGTAAGACATTCTGTTGATTTTAATCTGGTGCTACTAGATCACACTGCCTGAAGATATTGCTCTTCCTGACCTAAAATGTACAAAATATTGATGTTAATTTTTTATTTCATTCTTTTTGCAAAACTTTGATTTTTTTCATTAAATATAATTTAAAATAATTTACATTTTAATAATTTTAAATTACTAATAATAATAAAAAAATACATTAAGTTCAATAAAATAATATATACATGCAACTGGTGACTGCTTATGAATTTCATATTCCCATGAAACTTCCTTCTTCAGAAGAAGTTGGTTCAACCTGCATAGGGTTAGTGCCGCTTTGATATCAGTTTGGTAAATAAAATAATAAAAATAGCTAAATTATGTATATTAATCTTTCGTATACATAGATAAATGTGTCATGACTGTACATACACACAAGTTATACATATCTGTTCTCAATACTTTTAAGAAAAGTATCCTTGTTTGAAAGAGTAGCGTAGATAGACTTTCTATTGATTTTATTTGAAAACCCATGTTTTTTAATGACATATTGATTGAATTATTTCCAAAAATGTAAATCTATTGATTTAGTAACACTCATTGGATTTTTTTGTAATGTAAGTATTTTCTCCTGTGAAATTAAGAGAAAAGACAAAAAAGAAGGGGAGGAATAAGAGAAAGAAGAATTAAAGTAAAGACTCTTTGGCAATGCTTGGCTAAAATATAAAAATCTTATCAAAATTAAAATGAACAAAAATGACTGATTACACTGGTTTCCAATATGAGATGCTGATTTTAGATAAAAAAAAAATACCAATCATAGATAGACACACTATAGAGAAAAAAAAAGCAACAAATCAAGTTATGTGTTCATCAACATTTTGTCTTTATTTCGAGACTTCCTTTGGATCAATGAAATTAAATGAACCACCAATAAAAATATTTGAAAATATATTTTGATGTAATGAAATGTATGACTGTTCCATTTCAGAAACAGAAAAAAGTCAGAAATTTCCAAAAAATGGGGGGTATAGCTTTGTGAAAGAGAGTAACATTTTTTTGTTTTTTAATCTATTTAAAGATATGATGCAATTCATATTCTTTTTGGAACAAATATGTCCATTATAAATCAAATATGGATGTGTAACTGAAATGAAATGAGTGCATTTTTTGTTATGTAATTTATTGATTGATTACATGTATTGATTGTACCTATTTACTATGCCTCCCCACGGGACAGAGTTAGACACCAGGGTCGTTTTTTTAACGTGGAGAAAAGGTACAAAAATAAAAATTGTCTCAGTCGGGAAGGATTTCTCCTCCACCGAAAGAGAACAAGAAATAGAAGTGCAGCATCTGAAGAACAGATACTACACTTTGTATTGATTGTAATCAGTGTTGTGGGAGTTAACTTCTATCTAAAATAAAATTATGTTCTTTTCATAAAAGTTTACTTCTTAATGGCGATACATTATAGAAACCCCACATTGTTTAATTGTGCTTGAATTTGCGATAAGCGCTGATTCAAGAAGTATTTGTCACAATTCATGTGAAATAAATTGAACTATTTTTGCTTGTTTGAAGTCAAAAGTATGATTCTGCATTAATGAATGAGAGAATAATGCATTCAGAGAATTGCTATTTCGTATATCTCTTTTATGTTCGTTGAGCCTTTTCTCTAATCTGAGTTGGATTTCACCAATGCAGATATGATGGCAATTTTGACGGCGAACAGTATATATATACACACTATCACTGCTCGTTGTTGTATTCCTATTTACTTACCTCTCCACAAGGGCAGAAGTTAGATATAAGGTCTTTTTTTTTTTATTTTAACGTGGGGAAAGTCCCAACTCCCCAAAAAGGGGCACTCTAGATTGGAACAAAAATAAAAATAACCTCCGTATAGAAGGATATCTTCTTGATTCATAAAGGACAAAAAAAGTTGAAGCATGCTATCTTTAGAACACATATTATATTTTGCTCCTAGCCAAAACACTTGTTATTGCGTTTCTTGAAGACTGAGGAAGCTGCTGTCACTTTTCTTTCTCCACTCCAATTAGATTCACTTTCTTTGTCACTTTCAAAAGGCAGAAATTTTCAACAAAACATGTGAACTGAAAATATATTCTCACCAGTAAAAATCATTTCAAACTCCAAACCTAACAATCCTATGTGAAAATTCAACAAGCCTATAAAACAGTGACTTGATGAATGTCTGCCTACTACACAATGTGCCTGTTTCAACTCTACAACAGCCATTCCAGATGACTGGAATGTGCTATGCTGAAATCCCTCTAAGCCTGATGCCTCATTTCCATTGAACCATACAACATAGAAGGTAAAACACACACACACAACTTTGAAATAAACTTTTGTCTACCCTTATTCAAGAAATTTAAAACTTCTCAAACTTTGGTCTATCAGATATTTTGCATTTCTGAAAAATTGTTGTTACATAAATATATTTTGTTCATTAATTCATGTTTTCTCATCTCATTCTCAAAATCCCATTGTTGCTAACTAGTGACCCATTCATGACATTCAAAAAAATGTCAAGGGTGTGAGTTAAACATTGATTGTATTTGAATAAAATTATTGAATAAATTATTCAAAAAGTTTTTCTCCCTCTTTTAATTTAGCAATTTAACTACATGTATATTTTTTTCTTTTTTTTTTTATACATAGGCATCACCACATTATCAAGGCCAAGAGGCCACTCAAGGATAAGGGTTAAAGAGTGTACAGTAGAAATTGGACAATATAGTAATCATTAGTAATGAAAATTTGGTAAATTTGATAACTTACATGGAACGGCTCATCAAGAACTTATTTACGTTAGACTTGAACACAACCATATTGTAGTCAGCCGGAAAGCAGGAAAACGGAAGACAATTCCAAAAGCGTGCAGTTCTAAGAAAGAAGCTTTGTTCATGGAATCTACGTTTAGGTTTAGGCACAGATAAAGAGTGGGGGGGGAATTATTGATAATGTTTACAGCTAGACGAGTGTTTCTTGTGAAAGTTTGGCAGGGGGGGGACCATAGATTGAAGCTCAGTCGAACACTTTCCATGAAAATAACGATACATCAGAGACAAACTCGCAACATCTCTTCTGTGAGATAGAGGTTGCAAGGAGGAGAAAAGGACATCTCCTACGAGGCTACGAAGTCTATTTTGAACTCTATCAAGGCAGGACAAGTCCTTTCTAGCAGCTCCTGCCCAGATGTGGCAACAGTATTCCATCCTTGGACGTACCTGGCTCTTATATAGATAGAGAATAGCATCAGCAGTGAGATATCTACCGGATCGATAGAAAGATCTCACCATTTTTCCAGCGGCCTTGGCAACAGATTTGATGTACGTGTTCCATTTAAGATCAGGAGTAATGGTCAAGCCCAGAAGCTTGTCAAAACTTGAGGCCTCCTGAAGACGAGAGCCATTCATTTCAATTGATGCCAGATGTGGATCAGAATGTTGATGATGTAAAGAGAGAAGCTTGGTTTTAGATGCATTAAAGTAACCAGCCACTCCTTTCCCCATTGTACTACGTGCTCAAGATCAGAGGAGAGAGAATCAGAGAGGACTTGGTCGTTTACTGTCTTAGATGTGCTACCATAAATTGTAGTGTCGTCAGCATAAATGTCTACAAATGATGTAAGGATGTGATTTGGAAGATCATTAATGTAGATCAGGAAAAGAGTTGGGCCCAGGATGGACCCCTGAGGGACACCGGCATTAATACTGTGAGCTTCTGATTTTTGCCCCTCAACTACTACTCTTATGAACCTATCAGAAAGAAATGATTTAATAATTGAGAAGACTTTTCCAGCTATACCATAGCTAGCGATCTTATGAAGTAAACCTTTATGCCATACCCTATCAAAGGCCTTAGATATGTCAAGAGCAATTGCCCTAGAAAGATTGCCACCGTCGAGAGATTTGCTAATCCTATGAGATATAACTGTAAGGACATCTGCTGTAGATCTAGCAGAACGGAAACCATATTGAGTGTCACTAAGAAGGTTATTTTTGTTGAGATGGTTGATTACTTCTGTATTTAACACAGATTCCAGCTACTTACTCATGACGCACAGGAGACTTATTGGCCTGTATGAGAGGGGGATGAGCGATCACCTGAATTCTTAAATACAGGGCATACTGATGAAATTTTCCAGGGAGATGGGAAACTATTTTCCTTAAGACAACGTTTAAACAGTTTTGTAAGTATGGGTGCTAGTTCAGGTTGAAGTTTTTTGGAATACCATCAGGGCCAGTTGCTTTACTGGAATCAAGGTTTTTGATTAGCTTGGCAACATCACGTACAGATATACGTATATCACATAGCGTGTTTTCTGATACAGGAGGAAATATTGGGGGTTGGCGGCCTTGGTCGCAAAGGGTAGAATAAGCTGCAAAGTTCTTGACAAAGAGTTTGGCTTTGTCTGATGCTGACGAGATTACCTCAGGTCCATTGATAATAGTTGGGATGGAGCACATGCTTCTGTTCAGGATTCTGTTTGCAATTTGCCAAAACTGGTGGGAACCAAGCCGCTGCTCAGCTACTTTGGACTTAACAGATTGAGCATACAACTCTCTTGCGTTCTTTATAACTTTCTTACAATGGTTGCTGGCAGTCCTGAAAACGGCTTTAGTTTCCATACATCTATTACGTTTGAAGCAGTGGAAAAAGTGATTTCTGTGCGCAATGGCAGCAGCACATTCTGGAGAGAACCATGGCTGGCTGTTAGGTTTTTGCTGAAACTGTTTCGAGGGTATGAAACGGTCAATACCTACAATTAACCATTCCGTCAGATCTAATACTATAGAGGACACATCCTTTTTAAACATGGAATGCAGA
Organism: Euprymna scolopes; assembly: GCF_053919585.1. Lineage (NCBI taxonomy): Eukaryota > Metazoa > Mollusca > Cephalopoda > Sepiida > Sepiolidae > Euprymna > Euprymna scolopes. The sequence goes on from NW_027633176.1 coordinate 35,078, forward strand.
GGTAGATCAGATATAAATGTACGGAAGCTATCCCAGTCAGCCTTAGTGTATCGATATACTGTACGATTGAGAGGTACATCTGGGGACTTATTACATTTCATTTTTATCTTAATTGATACAACAGTGGTCAGAAGATCCAAGAGGAGACAGAACAGAAACTGAACATAGTTCAGGGTAAGTTGTGAGAAAAAGGTCTAGTAGGCTTGCATACTGGCCGTCATTGTCGGGCACACGGGTGGGTTCCTGAACAATCTGAGTGAGGTCATAGGCAATGGAGAAATCATGACAGAACCTCCCCTCATCATCGGTGTTGTTTGAGTGGGTCAACCATTCGACGTTGTGAACATTGAAGTCTCCACATACGTGAATGTTAGCTGAAGGATAAGCAGATAGGACTTGGTCAATTTTCTCAGATATGCTTTGAAAGATAGTAACTCCGCTGTTGTGGGGGCAATAGAGAGTAAATATAAATGCAGTAGTGTGAGCTAAAGCAACCCGGAAGCACATATAGGGTAAGTTAGGATCTTCCCTGGAGATGTCCCTACCACATGGAAAACTATCTTTAATATAGGCACATATTCCATGCCCATGGCGATCTTGGGGGTCAGATTTAGAAGTTAAGTTAGAGTATCCTGTAATTGCAAACTCTTCTAGGGAAATAGCCTGTCCAATGCCACTTAAAAATAAAAGGTCTGGTTTAGTCTCCTGTAATTGGGTTTCAACCTCTGGAAGGTTAGAACGTAGACCCCTGATGTTGGAGAAGGATGTTGGAGAATATTATTAACATTATTCTTGGCACTTTTCTATGACATGACTGTTATCAAAATGCATCATCTGAAACCAAGTATGCCACGAAACATTGCTCAAATTTGCCCTCTCCAGAGTTTAGGACATTCCTAGCAGCTGTGTTGAAAATTTGAATGTCGTAATCTATCACTGAAAGATTTAAGATTTAAAATAAATTTTTTTATATAAGTATTTGCAATGTGAAAAAAAAAGTAACAATGAAATAGATGAATACAAATAATTGAAAAAGATATCTGATAGTCTGATGCTACTGAAAAATATTGAGGTATTTCAGAAGAAACTTTCTTTCTCTAAAACCAAACGTTCTTTCGAAACAAACATCCCAAGATAGCTGTTATATTTGGATGTAAAAAGTATCTGATTTAGCAAAAAAATCTATAATAAAATATTTTATTTATGTTTTGTTTGATTATATTTTATTCATGTTTATTTTCATGGCCTTGTAGGATTGTACTTTTTTATATTTATTTTATATTAAGATAGTATTCTTTTTATTGATCGTTTCTAATGAATAATATTTTACTTAGACTTTTTGACTTAGTTAATAAAGGCTATTATTATTAATTCTTTTAATATATTTGTTTGCATCTGTATATAGTAAAGCAGTGGAATAGACAACTATCATATCTGAAAGACAGCTCTCGTCTTAATGATTTCAGATTAGAAACATCCCAAAGATAGCTGTTATATTTAAATGCATATTTCACAGATAATATTTCATTCCACAGAAAACTAATATTAAATACATGTTTATATTAATTATATATTAGTGTTTTTTTTTTTGGGGGGGGGAAGGTTATTATGGCTTTTGTAGGTCATAATTAAAAAAATTATGAAGATATATTTTTATACTAGCTGTACCTGGCCACGCGTTGCTGTGGCTCAGTTTGCTAAAATGGAACACATTCCTCAAGAAAAATTGCATTTTGTATTGTTTATTTACTTTTATTTTTTACAATTTTTTTTTATCAATAAAAGTTTTTTTTTTTTTTTTTTTTTTTCCACCAGAAAAGATTAATTTTTTACCATAGATTGTTAGTTAGGTGAAAGTTTTTTTTGGGTTTTCTTTTTCAGGAAAACTTGAACTTTTTGGCAGTAAACGTTTCTTTTTGAAAACGGAATTTTTATTATAAAAAGAACAGATGAATGCTTTATATGAACACTGTAAATAGTTAGGTGAAAGTAGAGAAAAGTTTTTTGTTTTTTTTCTTTAGAGAATGTACAAATTATTTTTTTGTCAAAAAATGTTAAGAAAATAAACAGAAAAAATACTCCCATCATTAATTAATTATGGAAAAAGTAAATAAAATGTTGATTTAACGTTTCAAGATTTGAACAACACTTGGTTGAATCCGGTGATTGCATGTCGAACCCTAACCATAATTGGAATCGGGGAGGGGGGTCAAATTCTGAATAAATACCATTCTTTTTAATTTCGTCTTTTGTTCAATTTTTTGAGTGGGCTATCAGCGATTGCAAACCAACAAATTTAACTAAAATGCAAAAAATTCAACAATTAATTTTAATAAGTGCTCAGCTTCTAATACAAATCCTAGTAAATCAATCCCCTTTATTGGAAACCTTCAAGGGAAGAATGAAACCAAATTATTGCCAGCATGTTTGGGAGAGGTTCTATTTTTTTTTTTTTTTCTTTCAATATTTTAAGCAGATTTGACACTGAGCTACCAGAGTTATTTTTTACATAAGTGTAACTTACCGTTCACATTGGAAATGTTGTCGGGTACGTTTACAACAAATAAACACTCCAATCTACCCATGTTAAGAACGGCTTTCGGAATAGACACTCCTAACCTTGTCAGCATACCCGAAAACCTATAAAAGTTGACATGTCAAATGTGAACGATGAGTTGGACGTAATGTAAAAATGTACCGAATGTAAATGTTATTTTTTTTTTAAGTAGAAACATATTTAGGTTTGGATATAAATTCCTAAACTCATTTCACCCTAAATAATTTCGGTGACTGAAATAGGAATCTAATTGAGTCTTTAATTTCCTGAATAGTAAAAGATGATCCACTATAGTCAATTTGCTGCTAATATCCATTTTTTAGGTACAGGGAAAAATAAACAAATAAGAATAAGGGAACCTAGTTTTAAAAGCCGATTTATCATAATTCTTTTTGTAGGTTTCCAACAACTTTTTGATTGTATTTGAAAGATTAAGGACTAAACTTAATTCCCCAAAGGAAAAAAACATTTGATCACATGAAAAAAAAAACAGTTATGACAACTGTTTTCACAACGAGCTTACCAATTCAGCTAAATTTTGAAGTTAAATTTATTCATTGTAAAAATCCTTTTAGAGATACATATTAGTTTCCTGGGTCTATTTCAAAGATAATTAGTAAAGTCCTAAGATATTGAATTAAATAAAAAAAGCAGCTTGTTTGTGCTAAAAATAGCTGAATTAGCCCCACAACCAAGTGTTTTTGCTGTTCGCATAAGCACAACAAACCATACTTTTGGAAATACAGAATATACAGAGGTCCAAAATCTGAGACAGCTGGCTGAGAATAACGTCCTGTAATTAAAAGGAAGGAGGGGTGCTGGGTTTCTTCCCCCCCTCTCCAGATGGGGATCCGTACATTTCTATTGTAAATGTTTGTATAAATTTTACCATTTTTTAATTTAATTATTTTTCTATGTTCCTGTTTTTAAATTAAATTTTTTTTTTTTTTTTTTTTTTTAATTATTGGCTAATATTATATAAAAATTATGTTACGCCTAAAGTTTCACATTCTTGCGAGCAAGGAAATTATTAAAATCTTGCATATAAAAATCATGCGAAATCTGTAATTTAAAAAAATGTAGAAATATTTTTTGCAATTAGAATTTTTTTTTTGTGAAAATATTAAACAAACAATGCTTAATTCAATGGTAATATCGGTAGTGCGTGAAATTCATTTTTCTTCGAGTTATATCGAATTCATTAATACGGACTCTAGGGCTATTTTCGTTATGTTCCTGTAAAAATTATTTTTTATTTTATTTTTTTTTTTTGTTACAAATTACGATGCTTTATTTATATAAAAAAGCAAAAGTAAATTCTTGCGTTTTTTATTTACTACTGAAAACCATAACTTTAGTAAAGCTATTTTTAATAATAATAAAAAATAATACATTTTCACTAAGATTTAAGTAAAAAGAATTAATTTGTTATATGCTGCGATCATTATTTGATAAATACTGAAATTTCCATTAAAATTGGTTACTTTCCTGATTTTTGGTGAATTTATAAGTAAAGGGAGGGGGTCAAAATGTTTATACATTTTGAGCATTGGCATTCATTTTGCCCGTACCTACCATTTTTTGATGAATATTTGATAGGAAAGCGACCACATGTGGTTAATTTAAATTAAATTTCAATCACATGGTTACATTATCAATAATTATGTGATTAAACCCATTGAAAATTTATCGATATTGTAAACACATTCTGTTTACATTAAGCTAGACTACGGCCTGTAGTGGTGAGACCAAAAGATCCTTTTAGTGATGTCACGTGATGGCAGGCGGTGATAAATAATTGTCCCCAAATAAAAAAATTGGCCTATCGGTACAAAGAAAACCACCTATTTATTAAAGAAAAATTAAGTATAATGTTATAATTAGAGATATATAAAAACACGCATGGGTACAGTAAACATATTATACCAAAATGTCGAAGTAATCGTTCCAGTGGTTATTTAGACTACTAATAACGAACAAATCAAGAATTACATTTTTATATATATAGATAATTGTTGTAGACCTGTGTTAGAGTTCACAAATGAAAGAAACCACAAGTAGTGCAAAGTGTATAAAATATAATATGTATTTATCATAAAGAATATGGGAGCCACTAAAGTGGTATGAGAGGAACTGGGATGATCGTATAGCTCTTTTTCCTGGGGTTGATCTCTATCGGGTCAGTTATTTTCCTTTTCGTGGAGGACCGGCGTTGTCCGGCTGCTTGTGGTGTTACCAACGTGTCATATATCTGGTCCATTACTTCTTGCTTAACAGGAGGTTGTCTTTCATCATCTGTTATATGTTTCCGAATTTGGTTTAAATGCTTCTTGTGTGTAAATCTTGGACCTTTGATAATGTAGACCATCCGCCCGATCCTTTTCTGGACCTTTCCTAATTCCCACATTGTACTATTATTTTTGTGTATCTGGAAAAATACCTTTTCACCAGGTAAATACCTCTTTTTAGGAACTATAGTATTTGGCAGTTTCACTTGTTTTGGCAAAAAGTTTCTCGAAGCCCGGCCTAATTTTTATCGCAGACATTAACTCTGCCGGTAACATCTTTGATGGAGCGTTTTCATTTGGCGTAATTCGGTAAACTTGTAAAAACTGTTGTAGCGCCTTTTCTGAGGGCGTTCCTTTAGCCTTCTTCAGGGCTCTTTTCAGCATGTCTACAAACCTCTCTGCCTGACCGTTCGATCGGGAATGATAGGTTGGCATCGTTATATGGTTAACCTGGAAATCCTCGCAGAAGCTTTTAAAATCTGCTGAAGTGAATTGTGTGCCATTGTCTGACACTAGACAATCAACCACACCAAACATAGCGTACAATTCATGAAGAGCACTGATTGTAAAATCAGTCGGACTTTTACATCGAAATACCTCAGGCCATTTTGAAAAACTGCCTACCACTATTAAATAATAGTTTTCATCCAGTGCACCTGCGTAATCTATGTGTATTCTTTGCCATGGGTGGTCCACTTTAGGCCACGGGCTAAATTGTATTGGGGACACTTTTGCAACCAATGCGCATCCCTTACACGACTTTATCGTGCTTCTATATCAGTGTCCATACTCTTCTAGTAAACATAGGACCTTATGAGGTTCTTCAGTCGCGTAGCCACTGGGTGCCCCGTACTCTTTCTCGGTATAACAGTACCTCATTGCACATAGAATAAGCTTCCACTGACGATTGAATTTTTTGTTTTATCTCTTTGATGAAACTATCTTCTTCAGCCTCCCTTATTATATCTTCCAAAGTGACTGGTAGTTGCTTGATCATATTGAATAGTATTTGCGTATAGTCCTTTTCACTTTGTAGTGATGCTATTACTGTGTCTTCCAGTAGTTCCCTTGATTTCGGGATTAATTGCGACAATCCGTCTGCGTGACTTAACTTCGCAGATGTAAGAAATTCCATATTGAAATCGTAATTCAGTAGAATGGTCCCCCATCTTTGCAGTCTGTTGGCTGTGTAAGTTGGCAGACCTTTTTTAGAGCCAAAGATGGTTATAAGCGGCTTATGGTCAGTTTGTAATTTAAATTTACGACTGTAAAAATCGGTGGAATTTTGTAACACCGAATATGATTCTCAGGGCTTCCTTTTCAATTTGGGAGTAATTCTTCTTGGCAGGAAGTAAAGTTCTTGACGCATGGGCGATCGGCTTAGTGGACCCATCAGACATCTTGTGTAGAATGCACGTTTCGATCCCATAAGAACTTGCATCAGTTGGGACAATAATCTCTTGTTTCAGATTGAAATGAGTCGGGGATACATCTGATGTCAATACCTCTTTTAATTTCTTAAACGCTGCCTGGCGCTCAGGCATCCAGTCCCATTTTTTGTCCTTTTTTAATATTACATTCTATGGCACATGTAATTCATGCATGTTCTTAATGAACGTTTGATAATAGTTCGCGAGCCCTAAAAAACTTTGCAATGAGGTTCTGGCATGTCTTTTATAGCTGTGGACCTGTCTGGATCGGGTTTCCTCCCGGCCTTATCTATGATATGACCCAGGTATTTAATTCGTTTAAAAAAAAATTTGCATTTTGCTTCCTCCAATGTGAAGCCGTATTCTTTTATTCTATCAAAAACTTGAAATACATGATCTCTATTTTGTTCAACATTTTGACTACGCATAAGAATATCATCCAGATAGCCTATTGCGAAATCCAAATCGCTTAGCAAAGTATCAATTACCTGTTGGAAAATTGTATTTCCATCTTTTATGAAAAAGGCTTCTTTTTGGACAGTAAAACTCCATTAATAGTTTGACTACCTCATCAAACGACAATTTGTTCGTTTTCCTTAGTAAAATAAAGTCCACAAATTTGTTATGTTCGGACGTACCTAACTTCCGTAGTAATAAACGAACCTTCTTTTGCTCAGTCCATGCACTGCAATCAATCTTAAAAGAGGTCTTCAAATCTTCTGAAATATGCCTCAAACGTTAGGTCTTCCTCAGGAGCATAGTGAAATGTATCAATAGCTGACCAGATCACATTTTAGGAAAAAGCCGTGCTGGTTTCCTCTCCATTGTCCTTATTCACTCAAACTTGCGTTCCCAAATCCATTTTTTTTATCCGACTGGTTTTGTTGCTCTAAATGTCATTTTTTTAATTCCAATATTTGTTCGTTCATTTCTTTTCTCTTTTTTGTTTTTCTTTGAGATATTTCATTAAATTTAACTGTTTCTCTTCATCTGTTTTTTTATTGTCAGTTGCATTTCGTCGTTTTGTTTCTGCATTGCCAATTGTTCTTCTCTGAACCTTTTTTCAAGTTCTAATTGTTGACTTTGGAATTTCACCATTTCCAAAATTTGTTTTGCAAAATCGTCCTTTTTGGGGCGGGGGCGGTATGGAATTACTTCATATGACAAAATGAGTTTTCTCAGAAACAACCCAATTCGTTGATTTACTTTTCCTATAGTACCAACTCCATAGAAAAAAAAACTTACAAAATTCGTACCTGGTTATTTAACAAATATTTTTTTCATATATTTATTCCCTCGTGTGGCATTTTTTCTGAGAAAATAATTCTGCATTTGCATTTATACAGAAAGCAGTAAATTCTGTTTGTCATTTTTCAATTTTCATAACATGTAGGTACTGCGTTCAATTCCTTGTTGATCCTACACATTTTTTTCTCTTTTCTTAAAAAGAAAAAGTTACTTATCTGTGAAAAAGAGTTTATAGCATTTATTTACTATTGGCTATTCCTTTCGATTTCTGTGGGAAAAAGAATGTCCTTTTTTCATTAACACTTTGGCGTGCTTAGCGAAATCGTTTTTGTTTTCTTCTTCGATGTGCAGACCCGTCGACCAGTGAAAATTTCAATTGGATTAAAATCCGAATTTTTTTTTTTTTTGTATGTGTGAATACTCGCTTTAGCCAATAAAATAAAATATGCTATCATTTACTTTTGCAGGATTTTTCTTTTTCTTTTCCCAACATTAACGCCTTTTAACTATACAATGTATTAGCAAGACCTGCTTTTTAGAACGAAAAAGCTTTTTTTTCAACATAACTTTTTTCCATCCCTATAAAAAAGTATTCTTTTTTTTTGTACTTACTGAAAACTTGATCTCGTTAATTCAGTAGTAATAATTCTTCATGCAATTTGTCTGAGTTCTGTTTCAACTTGTAGTCTACGCTTTTATTAGCTTTTTTAACAGCAAGATGGCTTTTGACAACGTCTTTGTAAAATCCTTTTTTCTGCAAGAATTGTCCTTTTTTGAAGTCCTCTTCATCCCATGTTTGTGGATTTTTATGCTCAAATGTTGGGGTTTTTTTTCATAACATAGACAAGTAGTTTTTCCCGTTCTTCACCAAACTTTTGAAAAATAAATACTCTTGAAGTTTTGAATTTCCCCTGAGTGTAGGAAAAAATTATTTTGAATATCTGCATGTTCTTTTTTCTTGAACCCTTTTGGTCGTCAAATGCTGTTTTCTAATAGCCTTTTTTTTTTTTTTTTTTTTAGAATGAATTTGTTGCCCGAATATTCATCGTTCAGTTGTTGTTAGCAATTATTGTAGATTGATCCGGGAAATTCTTAAATTGTCCTCGTCAGCCAGTTGTTGTAGACCCGTGCTAGAGGTCACAAATGAAAGAAACCACAAGTAGTGTAAAGTGTATAAAATATATGTATTTATCATAAAGAATACAGGAGCCACTAAAGTGGTATGAGAGGAACGTGTTCGTAGCATGCGGTTAAACATGGTATGAATGTCTCCATTTAGTCTCTGAAAGTATTCATAGGACTGGTTGATCACTTAGTTCTCAAATAGGGGTGATTTGTACCCCACAACAATAATTCATAGTTATTTTTTTCATCAAGGAATGAATTATGTTTGTTTTAATAAAATTAGTTTATAAAAGCTAAAATGTGAAAAACATTGCCATTTTGTTCATATAGAAATCACTCATTTCCAAAAATAATCCCCTATCTTGTAGTCTGAAAAAACAAAACAAATTTATTTATGATGAGAGAAAGAATTGTAGATTTATAAAGAGAAAAATGTTAAATTTTATTTGGATCCAAGTTTTATCAAAATAACTCCCCAAATATGATATCAAATTGAAATTGAAGGGAATTTACCTATTTATGTGTTTTTGCACACAAAACTAGTTTGGTTCGTGATACCTAATTATAGTTGAGTGAGATGAAAGAAAAAAAGTAGACATGATAGACCAAAACCTTGAATTCATAAAATAAAGCAAACACATAAGCTTTCTTTTAATAAACACATGTAATTAATATCTTGGAATACATTTTTAAGAATTTAAAACAGTTTAAAGTTTGTGTTGACACAAAAATGTAAACTGTTTTTAATGATTTATTTTCATGATTTTTTATTTTTCATTTTGCAAATAAGCATTTCATGTTTTATTTTTCAGGTGGGGAAATAAATGAATTACCAATGGTTTTAAATGAGCATTGTTCTGAAGAGGGTACTCTTCTTCATCTAGCTACAATGGTGAGACTTTGTACAATTTCTTTATTTGATGAAATGGATAGTGTGTGGGTATGATTTGACTCTTTAACCAGAGTTGTGAAGTCTCAATGCATAAGATCTGACTCGGACTATTCCAAAATTTCTGACTTCAACTTCTTATTTTAAAATCTTTCAATATTTAGACTCTCATTTTTTGGAGATTAAAACATCTGACTTTGATTTATAGTATTCTCATGAGTTTGACTCTAACTTCTTCCAAAACCTCTGACTACACAAGCATGTCTTTATAATGTCAAATCAGCCAATTTTTCTGGTTATTTAATGCCAACGTATAATGTTAGAATGTGGCTTTGTCTTGTGTCAAACTTGGATAATGCGCAGACAAGATAAAGATTGTTGAAAAAAAAAAATTGTTTTAAAGGTCAAATGTAAAAAATGAGATTTGGAAAATTGAATCATAATTGAATTTAAATTGAGTTTAAAATGTGTATTGTTTTATATAATGAAAATTAGTTCAGAGGTAACAGACAAAAAAATGTTGCCTTCCTCATCTGAAGATGAAATGTTTACAAAAACAAATTCACTCTAGATAAGTCCCAACCAGCAGAAGAAGCAAAGAAGTCCTCCTCCATAGAAAAATCATAATAATATAACAATACCGGTTGTAATCGATTCATTGTGCACAATTAAAGACAAGTTGCTATTTTATCTATTGCTGGGGAGAAATTGTAGAGTTATACCTTTTACAACATTTAGTGTGTAAATGACTACAATGGTTGATTGGATTGAAATTGACATAAGCAATTTCATAGTCCATGATAGTTTCTCTTAGGTCAAACATTCTTGTATAGTTTTGTGATGTGTGTGACACAATCATGTTGACAGACCGGTTTTCGTCAGATCACCGAAGTTAAGCAATGCTGAGCCTGACCAATACCAGATAGGTGACCATTTAAAACTTCTAAGGTGCTGTATGTAGGTGGAAGGTAGGCCAATCCTCCAGCATTCCAATGTGTGTAGTGGTGGTGTATGTACATGTTAACAACCCATATGAAAAGATGGAGTTTACTGAACTCCATTATTTCGATTGTAGTTTCAAAATGATGTATAGTTTAAAAACAAAAATGTGTTTTTATTTATTGTTTTTTTTTTTTGTGGATGACTGTAAATATCATGAATGAAACATCTATTTTGTTATAAGGAAGAATGATCTTGCGGTTAGAAAACTTAATCTGTATTCATATAAAAGATGTTTGTCTGCTAACTCTTTTTTCTGATATAAAACCTAGAAACTTGGAATTTTCTAAAAAGGATCATTTATAAATGTAGATTATCATTATCTTTTTTTTGTATGAAGTCATCTTGACCCAGCATAAAACTCCATATGGAATTCTTTATCTCTTTGAATGTGATTTATAGTTAAATTGTAAAACAAATGTTAATTTTTTAAAGACTTTTCAAGGATTGAAATTTTGATATTTTTAAGACCTCCCAATAGAAGCCCTAACTCCACAAAATTAACACTTTTCTAAGCATGTAAGTTATGTAAATTGTATTTTCACATTGTTTTTATTATATTCCAATGCATTTGATGCTTTTTGAATGTTTACTTTATAGCTACAACCTCATTAAATGTTGTAAGGATCCTTGGAGGGGCATGATCACCCTCACCAAATATCTTTATTTTCAGATTTTAATGAGTTTCAAATCATTGTTAAAAGGATTATTTGGATCATTCAAATTACTGTTTTTGCCTTGGGTGTTATTTGCACAACATTTTGACTGGCATAACCTCCAACCTCCTTCAAATGTATCTTCTTGAACTTGGGAATCTTTTTGAATAACTCTGGAATCTGCATTAAAGAGTTCCATGTGGATTCCCAAGATTGACAGAAAGATTCCTAGTTTGACAAGATGCAGTTGAAGAAAGTTGAAGGTTACATGACCTGAAACATTGTGCGAATAACACTCAATATGAGAACAGCAGTTTAAATAATTTAAATCAATTATCTGAAAAATTCAGAAACATTAAGATACAAAATTAGGCTGATTCTCTAATCTTCAAACATTTTAAAACCCACAAATGGAAGCTTAACTTAAAAATAATTTTTTTAATGTGTTAATCTTTATTTTGTCACACAATTTTAACTATTTCTGTTTTTGATTCTTGCAGCTGGGTGAAGCAGACATTGTGCGTACACTATTGTCTGCTGGTGCTGATCCAGGAGTACATAACAACAAGCAAAAAATTCCATTAGATTTGGCTAAATTAGAGAAAGTGAGAACCGTCTTCAATGAAGAATTATTACAGGCAACAGCTCATTCAAAGTGAGTCTTTACTTTTCTATGTATTCGTTGTCTGATTCATTATAAAATTATTTTTATCTTATTTTCACTTTGCAAATATTTCATTTTGTGAATACATAAAAAAGGATACTTTTTATTTGCCATCTGTAGAATGCAATATTACGCAACAGATTTTTTGCTGACTACATGGTAATCTTCAAGTCCAGTGTCAGCAAATACTTGTCAAACCGTGTTCTTAAATAAACAAATTCTGCTTTTTCCATCCATTGCTTCCAATTCTCATTTTGTCCATCATCTAAATGACAATCTCATTAACCTTATCCGTGATTGACTTTTTGATGACTCGTTAATATATTAGGTTGACAAAAAAGCTCTTGCGGAATTTTTAATTTTGATTTCAAATAAGTTTTCCGTATAATACCTTTACTTTATATATCATGATAAAGAGTGTTTTTCACTCTATCTAATCGTTTAAATTACAATTGTTTCAAAACATTGAATACAAGACAGAAAAAAGCAAATTCACACAATTTTCTTATTTTAATTCAAGCTAGGTCGAAAAGCTGCTGAAACAACTCACAATATGAACAAAGCATTTGGCCCACGAACCATTACTTAATGCACAGCACAATGGTGGTTTAAAAAATTTGGTGGTGATGAGTCTTGAAGATGAGCATAGTGGTCGGCCATGAGATGTTGATAACTGTCAATTAAGAGCCTTAATCAAAGCCAATTGACACACAACTGTCTGACAACTTGCTTCTGAAATAGACATAATGTATACAACGATTTCCAACTACTTGAGAGCAATTGCAAAGACAAAAAAACTTAATAAATGAGTGCCTCACGAATTGAATGACAACTAAAAGAAACGCCGTTGTGAAGTTTTGTCTTCTCCTCTTTTACGTAACAAGAACAACCCATTTCTCGACCAGGTTGTGACTTGTGATGTAAAGCGAGTTCTTTATGACAACTAACAATGCCCAGCTCAGTGGTTAGATGCCAACGAAGCTTCATAACACTTCCTGAAGCCAGAGTTGCATTAAAAGAATGTCATGCTGACCGTGTTATGGTCTGCAATTGGTCTCATGCTGACAGATTCCATGACTGGTCTCATGAATTACAGTTTTTTGAATGCATGTGAAACCATTAGTGATGAAGTGCTCTCAGCAAATTGAGTAAATGCTTCAGAAACTTCAACAACAACACTCAGCAATAAAGCAGAAAAGGCCCAATTCTCCTCCACGACAATACTCACCCGCATGTTGCTAAACCAACCCTGTAGAAGTTGAACGAATTAGGCTACAAAACTCTGCCTCATCTGCCGTACTCTCCAGACCTCACACTTACCGACTATCACTTTTTCAAGTGTCTCAACAACTTTTTGTGTGAGAAATGCTTAAAAAACTTAAGCAATATCAAAAACGCCTTTAGTAACTTCATCGCCACTAGAACACAAGATTTTTACATTACTGACATAAATAAACTTTTTTTGCGTTGGCAAAAATGCATTGATTCAGATGGTGCTTATTTTGATTAATTAATTTTTGTTTGAGTTGAGATATGTTCATCTGCATTTAAAAGTTAAAACTACAGGAACTTTCTTGTCAACCTGAAAAAAATTACCGCTTTCTCATAAAAACTGTTCTCAGTGAACTTTATGTAATTATTTTAAAGTTTTGATAAATAATTGTTCAATATTAGTAGTTTTTAATTTCATTGTTTTATTTTAATTGAACTATTATTTATTAAAACTTTTTTTTAAATAATTACATACGGTAGAATCTCATTTACACTGTTAAACACTATTTGTGTAGATAGTAAACACTGTATCTCAATATGTATGGTCAGTTTTGAATGAAATCTATCATAGATTGTATGGAGAAGTAGAATTCCACAATAATTGTCAATGTTTGAAAAAAAAAAAAAAAATAAATAAAAATCATTGAATAAGTTGGATTTGAAGCAGCCCAAAATGTGCAATAACCAAAAGGACACATTTTTTTTAACACTTTTTCTTTTTATTTTACTTTTGATTTAATTATAAACTAAACAATATTAACTTTGCCTTCACATATTGTTTTTATTAATAAAAGGGTTTTATTTACAAAAAGTTTTACTAATAGCTTAAAAAATACATAGTTTTATTTACAAACATGTTTTGTTATATGCACATTTATTAAAATAAAAAAAATTATATTTACAAAACTTTACTTAAGCAAAATTTAAATAAATGAAACAAGCAAACAACCAGCATATAAATAAAAGTATTTTGTGCAGAAATGTTTTACAAAAATTTATATTTTTTTAATATTTAAAAATATATTGTATTTAAAAATATATACTTTTAAATATTGGATTTTTCACTGTAAAAATCTTGTTTGTTGTTCATTCTGAGGTACTTTAAATTCATTTGGTAAAGAAAAAATCATCATGGTAATGATGATCATCAGTTTTCATTTCCAAACCAACCATATTTTCTGTGGCTTTCATTCTTTTGCTACCTCAACTGTTCTACATCTATTAACTCAAGAACTCATCCATTCTTTCAATACTGTCCATATTTAATCTTTCTCTGACGTTATCAGATCTAAACTTGTCTTTAAGATTTACACTACACATCCATTGCATTATTCTCGTATCACTTGCCTTTATGTTAAACATACTCTTAAACATCAGTAGTCTGGTTTCACTTCAATATAATATCACACAGAATACACGTACCCGATAAACTTTTTTGGTTAACAATAATAATGCTCTGCTAATTAGTAATGATAGAAATTCCCTGAACTTCTATCCATTCTTAACTCTTACAATCATATTAGCTCTTCTTTGTGCTCCAAAGGTATCACTAAGTTAACAAAACTCAATATCTAACCCAAATATATATTCTTCACATCTGACTTATTATAATAAAAATGACAACAATTCAATAACTTTTGAACTTTTTGTGTTCTATTATTTAAAGAAAAGCCACTCAGCAAATGTCATTCTTGCATATGTTAATTTCTAATCTTTTCAATCAAATTACTCGTAGATTTCTACTTATTTTTCCAACAAGTTCACTTGAATTAAATAGTTATGATTAATATTCTATTCAAAATAATCAGAACATATTTGAGCAATGAAAAATTGTTTTATATATTTATAATGAGAAAGTGTGTATGTGGGTTCAGAGATGATTTTTTTTTGTTTCTCTCTTTAAACAACACTTAACATCTACTTCTTTTAGTATTCAGATATTTATTAAAAACAATGGTCATGTTTTGCTTTGATTTTACAATAAATTTGTCTCGTAGATGAGCCATTTTTCTTTCAGAATTAAAAATACATTTGTATGTTTGCAAAAGTTGTCTATAACATCTAAAAGTAATGATAAAATTTCATATTTTTCTCATAATGAAAACTGCAACTAAACCACATGTAAAACTTTCACTCTTGAACTACATTGTGATTATTATATTTAAAGCATTACTTCCATCATTTCATATCATTTACAAGATTGTTCTTAAACTCCTACATTATTATTTTTTTTCCATAATTAATTTCTTAAATTTTCTATCTTCTATTTTATTTAATTTCTATGGATGGTTTTATTTTTTAATGCATTCATGCATCTCTAGATAATGTTCAGTTTGTCATATTTTGGTTTTAAAGAGCAATTTTATTGCTAAACATGCAGATGGAATGAGAAAAACCTTATGTATGAAGAGTCAGAATATCTCTATTAGAAGTTCACAAATAAGAGGTCCAATGATGTTTAGGTTAAAAATAGAATCTCTGTTCATCCGTGACACTTGTGTTCAAAATAGCATCACTGAAACGCAGTGACACTTAGTTTAGAAATAGCATCTCTGCCCATCTGTGAGGCTTTCGTTCAAAATGGCATCTGTGCACATCTGTGAGACTTTGGTTCAGAATGGAATCTCTGCCAATCCATAACACTTGGGTTCTAAATGGCATCTCTGCCAATCCATGACACTTGGGTTCTAAATGGCATCTCTGCCAATCCATGACACTTGGGTTCTAAATGGCATCTCTGCCAATCCATGACACTTGGGTTCTAAATGGCATCTCTGCCAATCCATGACACTTGGGTTCTAAATGGCATCTCTGCCAATCCATGACACTTGGGTTCTAAATGGCATCTCTGCCAATCCATGACACTTTGGTTCAGAATGGCATCTCTGCTAATCCATGACACCTAGGTTCAAAATGGCAGCTTTGCCCATCTGTGAGACTTTAATGAAAAATGGCATCTCTGCCAATCTGTGACTCATTGGTTCAAAATGGCATATGTGCCAATCCGTGCCAATTTGGTTCGAAATGGCATCTGTGCTCATCCGTGGGTCCATCGTTAAAGATGGCATCTGTGCCTATATGTGAGACCTTGGTTCAAAATAACATCTGTGTCCATCTGTAAGACTTTAAATCAAAATGGCAGCTGTGCACATCTTTTATGTATTAATTGTATCCAATTAATTGTGTTGTAGTAGGTATTGAGTTTGCCACAAAGAACAAAACACATTTTGTATAAGAGAAAAGAAACAACTTGATTTTCTGTGAAACATAAGAACATAATTATGTTATCTTCGAACGGTTCTAGAATGACAGTGCCACTTACATTTAATTCTGTCTTTTTCCCCTGTGTGTGTGTGTGTGTGTGTGTGTGTGTGTGATTTTTCCACTGGCAGTTAATTTGACTGCACCAGTTGAATGTTTTATAAATTTATTTTTTTAGATCAAGCCTTTTACATCTTCCAACACAATTCTCTCGGTTAATAATTATTTTGCACTAAATATATGGATGTTTTCTTAGAGTTAAGGAAAAGAAAACTTTGTTCCAGACTAACTAATCAAAACAGTATGTCATAATTGTTAAGAATAGAATTCTTCTGCTTGACACTACAAAAAAATGAGGTTAGAATTTAACAGTCAGTCACATGAATTACTAGTTGTTCTTCCCATCTGTTAATATTTTTTATTTAATTTTCCTTGGCTGCCTTGATGAGGCTCGTTAACATCATTCCTATCTTATTAATTTCTAGAGATGCCACACATAGTGAAAAGCTTTATTTTTTCTTATTATAGCATTACAAGTTGATATTTTTCTTTTTAGATAATTGTTATCAACTTGTACAAAAACAGCTGTGCTTAAAACCGTTTGAATTATGCAAATACCATCAGTAGTTCAAAAGTTATGAAAATTTTAAGTGCCAAAATTTATGCTTTTCCGTGGACATTTTTCTTTAAAAAAATTGGGCCAAATTACAGACCTCAACATTTCAAGAAATTCAGTAATTTCCCCACCATTTTCTCTTTCTGATTATGCAGTCAAATCTGATGTATCTCTTTACCATAAACCATGAATTATAAATTAAGATGTACAAATTTCAATTTCTTTTAAACTTGCGCATGGTATCATACAGTGGGTGTCTATTCATGAACAAAACTAAGTATTATAATGGTATTTAAATATAGCTTTATTGAGAACAGGCATTTTCCTGCCTCCTGACCAAAGGAGAGCTTAATCTGGGGTGTAGCCATTGAATGCCTAAAGAGCATTCGTGGCCGGTATTTACTACTCCCCTCAAAGAAAAGAAAAAATTGAGTGGATATGAATTAATCTTAGAAATAAATTTAAGAAAATTTTTCATATAGATTTGGAATTTCTGTAAAAGATGGAAATTCTCATAGTCGACCAGAACTTATGCATTTTGGGATCAGGCCAATTTTCAATTTTGTAAATCCTCTCTATCTGGCCCAAAATATACCCCTATTTTCTGAGGTGCACCATAAATCGTACTCTACATGAATCCTCAATGTAGCTTCCACAATACCAGGATATCAGAAATCCTGATAAGCAACAACTATATATTCACTAGTTGATGGTAATTTTCATCATTTCAATTCTGTTTTACTGAAAATTCAACTATGTAAACAAAGAAATAAAATGGTAAATTTTTACCTTGTTTCCATCTTAACATTTTTCTTTAAAATGACTACTTTTGTAGCTTTTAAGGTATGCTGAAAACGTCTATCGCATTTAAATTTTCTGCAAATAATTAGTTTTTCGGATATTAAGCAATGTAATTTCTTATGTTATCACTAGTAGCCATTTTGGTACAGGTGAGTGTGCAAATGCAACCCCGAGTAACTATGCGCAAACGTGCGCATACCAAGATGACCACTAGCAATAAAATAAATGACATTACTTAATATCCAGAAAGCTACTTATTTGGGGAAAATTTAAATGTGATATTTGTTTTCACCATACCCAAAAACCTTAGAAGGCAGTCATTTTAAAGAAAAATGTGTTGTTAGTAGGTATTGAGTTTGCCACAAAGAACAAAACACATTTTGTATAAGAGAAAAGAAACAACTTGTGGAAACAAGGTAAAAATTTACAAAACGCATCACAATGAAATTCTTTATTGAACCGCCTAATTTTTACATTTGGAAACCAAATATTTTGTTATTAAAAGTGATTTTAAAAACATCAAGAATGGACACGTGTCAAGAGCCGACATTATTTTAAAACCCTAATCCTTGAAACATGTTTTTTTATGCATTTATTTGATACCTAAAAATTAGTTGAGAATTTCATTCTAATGAGTTTTTAACCCCCCCCACCCACTTTTTTGTGATTTCTGTCCTGTTATTTTACCGCACCAAGGTAATGTTTGAAAATTTATCTAAATAAATATTAAAAACAAAAAAAAATGAAATTATTAATTAAAAGTACAATTACATATTTTATTTTATAAATGAAACAGATATTTAAACGAAAAAAGACGTTATGTATATTTTTCATATCTTAAAGTTTTCCGATATAAAAAGGTGAAGACACAATTATTTTTGTTATTGTTATTTTTTACATATCCTCAATTAAAAAAAACTGGTTTGTTTTACAGATTCAAAGAAAATGGTCTTGAGTTAAAAATAAAAAATTATACAAAATACTATTAGAAATTCACCCAATAAATGTCATGAGGACATTTATTGGTTGCATTTCTAACAGTATTTTGTATATTTTTAAGTCATTGTTGAGATTTCAAAGACATGAGATACCACGTGGCTATTTTTCTTATGCTTGTGTAACGCTTGACACTACTTACTTTTCAAAATGAATGAACATTTTAACATTAACTAAATACACTAGAAACTTATCCAACTAGGTGGAAGAGTAGCTTATCTTGCCTTTGGTAATATTTATTTGGGTGCTTATGCACTTATGTTACTGTGCTAAATTTTCAAATCATATTTTCAAGTTACATTCAAGTTTCACAATATCTTTTTTTTTATTGTTAGGTTAAAGTATAGAATAGTTAACAAAACACCCTTCCCTCCCAATGTTAAGAATGGGATTCTAAATAATGATGTTATTTCAGCATGGTAGCAAGAGTGCACAAGTACCTTTTATTTGTTATATATATATATATATATATTTTTTTTTTTTTTTTTTTTTTTGACCACTAAAAAACAATTCGACCTTAAGTACAAATAAGTTATAAATACCATGATAACAGAAATGCATGTATTAAAAGCATTAAAAACAACAAAATAGTTTTGGCTTACTATTGTTTGGAAATAAAATTTGAAAAACTTAAATAATTTTTTTAAATTGACAAACTCAGAATAAAAAATGAGTTGTCTAGTAAGATGAAAGCAGAAAAAAACACTTTTAAGAAAATACAAATGAAACTTGTTAATGCGCTAACTGTAGGCAGCTCAGTGCTGGTCAACGCATTAAGTGCGTAGCGAGCAATTTGCCTATTAAGCGGATTTGAATTTCTATAAAGAAATTTCTGCACAACTAATAATTATCAAATATTTACATATACATGAAAATAATTCTGAAACTATTATCTGTATGAAAATGGATGATTTCTACCGATTTATCTTATCAATTTTGAAATATTCTTCATTAACTTTGCTTGGTCATAACTTTGCTTCCTGTAGTCAAAAATATATAAATCAAAGTTCAGTAGAGATGGACTTCTATGTTTATATAACCTGTAAAATTTCAGCCATATCCAATCAAATTTAACCCCGCGCATGTGTATCCAAACGTAACGTATGAAATGTAAACATTGAAAAAAGTTTCCCTTTTTGCTGTCGTCATTTTTTACTGTTTTTTCATTTTTAACTTGGAGCATAAAAGCAAAATAAATTAACATCATTCGGATGCTTATTCTATTCTCTTTCCATCAATGTAATTCTTTTAAAAATTGACCCACAAATAAAAAAGATATGACTTGTTGAAGCACATTAGGTATGTAATATTGCTGATGTCCACGGAAATACAGCATGTGCTTGTAATGCTATTATATAAACACCTGCTATTATGAAGATTATATTTAATTCCAATTCTTTACTTATACAAAACTCCTATCTTTACATCATCAACACTCTGATCCCCATCTGGCATCAATTAAAATGGGTGGCTCTCGTCTAGGGAAAGCTCCATGTTTTGATAAGCTTCTGGGCTTGACCTTTACCCCTGACCTGAAATGGAATACGTACATCAAGTCAGTTGCCAAGGTCGCTGGAAAAATGGTAGGATCCTTCTACCGCTCCAGAAGATATCTCACCCCTGATGCAATTCTCTATCTATATAAAAGCCAAGTACATCCAAGGATGGAGTACTGCTGCCACATCTGGGCAGGAGCTGCTAAAAACAGCCTATCCTGCCTTGACAGAGTACAAAATAGGCTTCGTGGCCTAGTGGGTGATGCTTTTTCTCTTCCCTGCAACCTCTCTCCCACAGGAGAGACGTTGCGAGCCTGTCTTTGTTTTATCGTTACTACCATGGCAGGTGCTCTTCTGAACTCTAATCTCTGGTCCCCTCACGCCAATTTTTCACGATAAACATCCACTTAGCTGAAACCACTGTCAAAAATTTTCCCCACTCCTTATCTGTGCCAAAATCAAAATGTAGATTCCATGAACAAAGCTTCTTTCTTAGAAGTGCACGCCTGTGGAACTCTGTTCCGTTTGCCCGTTTCCCACCTGACTACAACTTGGATGTCTTCAAGTCCAATGTAACAAATTCCTGATGAACCGCCTCCTTAAGTAAGACACTTTATCAAATCTTCAACACTAACATACTGTACACACAACCCTTATGCCTGAGTGGTTTACGGGCCTTGATAAATGGTGACTACGTTGTAAAAAAAAAAAAAAATACTTTAAATAAAAGAATTTTATCATGAAATTTGATCATTCTCTTGTGTTCATATTGTAACAATGATAAAAGATGTTATGCATGATCCTATGTCCAGTAGGACAATAAATGTAATCTCTCTGTAGGAAGGTCATGCACACACAAAGAAGATGTATATATGTGTATATGTAATATATATATATATTAGGTTGACAATAAAGCCCTTAAGGTTTTAAATTTTAAAATTCAAATGAATATATCTCGGCTCAAACAAAAATTTATTGATCAGAATGAACACGCTTTTGTTGACACAAAAAAGTGTATTTATGCCAGTACTGTCAAAAGTGAAGTTGCTGAAGGCGTTTTTGATATTGCTTAGATTTTTTTAAGCATTTCTAACGCAGAAAATTGTCGATGTTGTGGTTGGTAAGTGAAAGATTTGGAAAGTATGGTGGATGAGGCAGTTTCGTAGCCCAATTCATTCAACTTCTACAGGGTCGGTGCTACGTGCAGTTGGGCATTGTCATGGAGGAGAATTGGGCCTTTTCTGTTGACTAATGCTGAGTGTTATTGTTGAAATTTGATGCATTTCATCGATTTATTGATAGTATTTCATCGCTGTAATGATTTTTACCTGCATTCAAAAAACTGTAATTCATGAGACCAGTCATGGAATCTGCTCTGGCTTTGGGAAGTGTTGTGGAGCTTTAGCGGTATCTAACCAATGAGCTGAGCATTGTCAGTTGTCGTAAAGAACCCACTTTACATCACAAGTCACAACCTGGTCGAGAAATGGGTTGTTCTTGTTGCATAAAAGAAGAGGAGACAATACTTGATAACAGCATTTCTTTTAGTTGTCATTCAATTATCAAGTTTTTTGTCTTTCCACTCTCTCTCAAGTGGTTGGAAATCATCGTATATGTTATGTCTAATTCAGAAGCCTGTTCACAGACAGTTGTGCGTGGATTGGCTTTGATTAAGGCTCTTAATTGATAGTTGTCAACATCCGATGACCAACCATTGCACTCCTCATCTTCAAGACTCTCGTCGCCACCACAAAATTTCTTAAACCACCATTGTGCTGTGTGTTCAGTAGTAGTTCCTGGGCCAAATACTTTGTTGATATCGTGAGCTGTTTCAGCAGCTTTTCGACCGAGCTTGAATTGAAATAAGAAAATTGTGCGAATTTGCTTTTTTTTCCATCTTGCATTCAAGATTCTGAAAAGAAAACATAATTGTTTTAAAACGATTGTAATTTAAACGATTAGATAAAGTGAAAAATGCTCTTTAAAATGATATATAAAGTAAAACTGAAAACTTATTTGACAATACAGCATTTGAAATCCAAATTAAAAATTCCACAAAAATGTTATCAACCTTCTATATATATAATAGAAACGATGCAGCTTTTCCCCTCTGATTTAAAATACTATAGTTTTTCAACAGCAGATGGCACATGCAAATTTATTAAGTCTATACTATTACCCACTATCTTATGTAACTTTATAACCACAGGCGTTATAATAAAATGTTAGGTTTTTTCCAAGGAGCGACGTGATCACAATCTCACCATCTTTAGAGGAAGTAGTTCCTATTTTACTCTCTACCTATTTTGTACTACCACTGCTTTCACCAGACATCGTCACCGTATCTACATATTCCTACTGCTGGGTTTATCTGCTCTTAACTGTCTATTTGACACATACACATACCATAAATTATACATGTTCCTATTTCCATATAATAATTTCTCCCTTACCAAAATCCGCCACATCTAATTGGCTGCTTGGCACACATTCTCATATTCAGACATTAAGACTTCTTCCAAATAAACGAACGGTTTGATCCTTAGAAACACGCCGCCATTTTGTTCATTTGTTTCTTTTAAAACCTTATGCACTAGATTTATTTGTTATTAGCTATATTAAGTTTGCATTTCTGATCTTTCCTGATCTTACATTGAACCATTAAATATGCTATTATATTTATTCATCCACTACATGAAACGGATTCTTCTTTCACTTATTCTCGTCATTACTTGCTCCCCCTCCTCTCTCACTTTCTTCCACTCTCTCCCTATTTGTTTATCGCCTGCCCTATGTGACACTGCGTCTGTTCACCCATTCTCCTAGCAGTTTGCTTTCTTTGTGTTTCCCTTTCCTTTTGATTAGGTTAATCTACTAGCATATCGCAGTTTGTTTGTATCATATGACAGAGGAATAGTAAAATCTCATGATAAACAATTATAACTGATGAGTTTTACGGTCTGCTATTATATAAATAACTAAACTGTTTTCTTTGTTTATTCACTAATACCTAAGAGTTTTCCCGTGAATTTCCACTATTCGCATTAAGGAAACACAAAATTGGGCACACTAATTCCTTATGAAAAACATACACTTTCTCTTTGTTTGGTGTTTGTTTATATAATATAAAACTGAATGTCTGTCTGTCTGTGTATGTCTGGTCACGAATAGGCTCCTATATGGTTGACTATTTTAAAAAACTGATTACATATAATGATAGAATATGTATCGAGATACAGGAATGGGTATGTTTGATCTGGCAGAACGGTGGTTCATTAAAATTGTGGGGTCTGCGTTCGCACCTGGTCCGCAAATTATGGAAATAAAAAATTAAAAAAACGTTTACAAGTGTTTTTGATATATAGATGTACATAAGAATACTTTGATAAGTATATTTTAACTAAAATAGGGATGGTATAATAAAATTGTGGGGTCTGCATTCACGCCTGGCCTCCATAGAATGGAAATAGGCACAAACATTAATAAAAACTTTTCATATCTATCTGCATAAGTATACTTTGATAAATATGTTTTAGTTTGAAAAAATATGGTATAATAAAATTATGGGGTGTTCGTTCACACCTGACCTCAAATAGAATGGAAATATGTCACAAAGTTTAACAAGGTTTTTTAATACAGATCAACAGAATATTGTGATGAGTGTTTCAGTGTGAACAGGTATGGTATAATAAATTATGGGGTTTATCTATTTTATTTTTACTTTCATCATATTTTGCTTTGGTTTTGATACCCCCAAGTTCAAAGCTATCTCTTTACAACCCTTCCTTTTCATAATCTATCATACTTTCCTAAATCAGAGTCCATTTTCTGTAGACTGTTTTTGAACCCAGTTAACGACGGGTACTTTTGCTAGTACATATATATATATATATACATATATATATTCCACTTCTGGAATGGCAAAATACAGCATGGATTAAAATAAGCAGTTCAAAAATGATTGTAATCAAACAAAAGTCAGAGATACATAAAGACAAATGTACTTAACAAAACCATAAAATTTTTCTGCCAATAGATGCATAGCAAATGTTGAGGGTATGCAGTAAAAAATAGTGCATACCAGAATGTTGATGATGGGTGTCTGTCTATTAGCTTATTGAGAACTTTGAAAAATTGTATTTTTTTTTTTTGTGCTTATGAGCTGCCTAGTTTATAAAATTTTAATTCATGACCTATAATATTCATATATATTACTATATTATTATAAATTACTATATTATTATATAGCTATGGGCCGAAATAATTGTATTCAGGTGCTGCAAAAAAAAACCCTAACCTTTCTAACATGAAAAAAGAAAATGAATGTCTATTCCTTGTGAAGTATAAGGTACATATTTATCTCTCTCCACAGACCATTCTTCTGTATGACAGCACTACAGTATGTCTAGATTAGTAATTACCTATAGCTACTTGACCGTCTAGGTGACAATCAACACTTAACTATGACACTATTTGGCTGCTGCTGTGAAATTGTAGTGATCAATCATTGTCAAAATGCCCAAGTTACATTTTTTTTATTTTATTTATTTTTTTTACACAAAGAACATTGTATTATCTGTTAGTGGCAGTTTGCCATTTCATCTCCCAATATACTCAACCCAAGATAGGGAGCATTTATAATCATTGGCAGAGAGACTGTTTTGCTCTATCACAGCTCGAGTGTGGTTAGACTAGCAACTACCTCAAGCCAGGAAAGCCTCGCACTCATTCCTTTGCTTGCAGAATAAACTTTACATAATTTGAAGTGCACTCACTTTAAATGTTAGCTATGGAAAGAAAACACATGATAGTGAAGGATTTATTTTTATAAATTAGTTATTGACATTTGCAGTACGTATCTTGATAAGTTCTTTTCATGAACTGTTTATTTTTTTATTTCTGTCTTTGTAGCATGGGTCGTGTATGTCAGCTGTTGGCATCTGGCTTGGATGTCAATTTAAAAGACAGTAGTGAGAATCAGAATACACCATTACACTGGGCTGCCTGTTATGCATCTAGAGATATGATCCAATGCCTTTGCTGTAAGTAAATTCTACAATATTTTCTTGTCTGTTTTTTAATCTTTATTTACCTCAAACAAGGCATATTGCCACTTGCTTATATAGGGTTATGATTTGGGATCATGTCTAACAGAGGATTGTGGAGAGTTGAGTAGTGAGATGTTTGTTCACATTACATTTAAACTTCTGCATGTCAGTATAGTCAGGAAAGTAGAAAACAGGGAGAGAATTTCAACGTCTAGCGAGGGAAAACGCTAATAGAGTAGAAGGCATCTAGTGATCACAACAGTGGAAAGGGTGCAATTTTGCTGCTTATCGGGTTGGTCCAGAGTATGTTTGTTGATTTGGCACATTCCATTAAAGTACTTGTAAAACAAGCACAGGAATGCAATGTTGCAGTGGTGGGACAGAGGTTGGGTAGTTGGGAACCTATCAGATTTGACTCTTTTTTTGCACAATGTCTAAGAGGGAGAGACTAGTGGTGGATGCACTAGCCCATATGCACCAACAACACTCCATGCGTGGTATATGCGAATGGTGTCTTTGTAGAAGTATAGGATACTTTCAGATGTGAGTAATTTTTCAAGCATGGTAGAGGGAGCCTACCTTCTTTGCAGCAGCCTATTTATTTAGCATTACAAGCGTATGCTGTATTTTCGTAGACATCGGCAATATCACATACCTAATGTGCTTCAACAAGTCACATCTTTTTTATTTGTTGGTCAGTTTTTAAAAGAATTACATTGATGAAAAGAGAATAGAATAAGCATTCCAATGATGATAATTTATTCTGTTTTTATGCTCCAAGTTAAAAATGAAAAACGGTAAAAAATTATGAAAACAAAACTATTTTCAATGTTTACATTTTATACGTTACGTTTGGAGACATATGCGCGGGGTTAAATTTGATTGGATATGGCTGAAATTTTACAGGCTATATAAACAAAGAAGTCCATCTCTACTGGTGTTTAATTTTTATTTTTCGACCACAGGAAGCAAAGTTACGACCGAGCAAAGTTGACAAAGAATATTTCAAAAATTGATCGATAAATCTGCATATGTCCTTCATTTTCATATAGATAATAGTTTCAGAATTATTTTCATATATAATATGTGAATATTTGATAATTATTAATTGCGCAGAATTTTATTTCAAATGTTATCTTTTATAGAAATCAAATTTGCTTACGGAAAAACGGTCGCTGAGCTGACTAAAGCATTTCTTAAAAATAGAAAACCGTTTCTGCTTTCGTCTTACTAGACTAGTCATTTTTTATTCTGAGTTCCTCAATTTAAAAAAATTATTTTCAAGTTTTTCAAATTTGATTTCCAAACAATACTATTTTGTTGTTTTTAACGCTTTTAGTACACGTGCACTAAAAGCGTTAAAAAACAACAAAATGTACTAAATACATGCGTTTAACTTCTTATTTGTACTTAAGGTAGAATTGTGTTTTTTAGTGGTCAAAAAAAAAAACAACAACAAAACAAAAAAAACAAATACATAACAAATAAAAGGTACTTGTGCACTTATGCTACCATGGTGAAATAATAACGTTATTATTTAGAAACCCATTCTTAACATGGGGAAGGAAGGGTGTTTTTTGTTAACTATTCTGTACTTTTACCTAACAATTAAATAAAAAAAGATATTGTGAAACTTGAATTTATTTTTAATTCATTGTCAAGACTATTTTTTCGAATCTGTAAAACAAACCCGTTTGTTTTTTTTTAAACTGAGGATATCTAAATAATAATAATAATAATAATGATAATAATTAGGCGGTTTGATAAAGAATTTCATTGGGATGCATTTTGTAAATTTTTAACTTATTTCCACCTTAACATTTTTCTGTAAAATGACTACCTTTTAAAAGTTTTTGGGTATGGTGAAAACGAATATCACATTTAAATTTTCCCCAAATAAGTAGCTTTCAAGATATTAAGCCATGTCATTTCTTACGTTATTGCTGGTGGCCATCTTGGTATGCGCATTTGTGCATAATTTCTCGGGGTTGCATTTGCATGCTTGCATGTATCAAGATGGCCACCAGCGATAACATAAGACACGACATTGCTTAATATCCTTATTTATTTGCAGAAATTTAAATGCAATATTTGTTTTCAGCATACCTTAAAACCTATAGAAGTAATTTTAAATGTTAAGGTGGAAACAAGGTAAAAAATTACTGTTTTATTTCTTTGTTTACATAATTGAATTTTCAGTAAAACAACAGAATAGAACTGACAAAAATTTCCATAGTTGTTGTTTATCAGGATTCCTGGTATCTTGGTACTGTGAAAGTTACATCGAAGATTCATATAGAGTATGATTTAGGGCTGCATCTCAGAAAATAGGGGTATATTTTGTGTCAGATAGAGAGGATTTACAAAATTAAACATTGGACTGGTCCCAAAATGCATAAATTCTGATCGACTATGGGAATTTCCATCTTTTACAGAAATCCAAAATCTATATGAAAATTTTTCTTTGATTTATTTCTGAGATTAATTCATATCTAATCAATTTATTTTTCCTTTCAAGGGAATAGTAAATACCGGTAATGAATGCTCTTTAGACATTCAATGCCTACACCCAAGATTAAGTTCTCATTTGGCGAGGAGGCAGGAAAATGCCTATTCACAATAAAGCTATATTTAAATACTACTATAATAATTTTGTTCATAAATAGACACCCATTGTATGATCCCATGCACTAGTTTAAAAAAAAAATTGAATTTTGTACATCTTAATTTATAATTCATGGTTTATGGTAAAGAGATACATCAGATTTGACTGCATAATCAAAAAGAGCACATAATTTTACATAAGACTGCCAAATTTCATGAGAATAGCTTGAAAAATAAATAAATGGTGGTGAAATTTTTTTTCCGTAATTTAGCCCACTTTTTCTACAGAAAAATGTCCACGGAAAAGCATAAATTTTGGCACTTAAAATTCTCATAACTTTTGAACTACTGATGGTATTTGCATAATTCAAACGGTTTTAAACATCTTTTACATATCTCTTTTCATGCAAGTTAATAAAATAACAATTATATAAAAAGAAAAAACAACTTGTAATGCTAATTCATTATGTTTATTAAAGTCTCTCGCTGAAATATTCTTATAAATGCCACCTCATAACAATATGACATGTCATTTTATGCTGTGTATTTTCTTCCTAGAATATGTAGTAATATAATAAATCTGGCACCATTATAAAATAACTTAAAAAATTTTTTTTATCTAAATAATTCTATTTACACTTGATTTACTTAAACATAATTTTAGGTGTTGATTTCAGATAAGATATCCATTCTCATTCATCGCCATGGTTTTGTGTTTGCATGTACATGTGAACTGGAATATTAAATATAATTTTTGTGTGTTATTTCACTGCGTTGGCTACAAAATGTAATTCCTATTTTCATTTCATCAATTATTGAAATTGTATATTTCTCTGAAGTGATCAGAAATGAAAAAAAAAATCATACAGTATGAAGTATTACTTTTCCTAAGTGATGGAAAATAAGTGTCAGCCCCCAAGTTTTTTGTTAAAAGAACAATATTCCCCCCGTCATTTTCCAAAGGTTAAATCTTATAAATAGTTTTTAAAATGGTTTTCGTTATGTAATTTTTCCTTGTTGGAGAATTCCTCTTAAACTGACGTAATGATAAATTTGTTCTTAATAAGAATCTTAAAATGCTTAAAGCAAAAGGGCATCATGTTTACATTATCGATGCCTCAAAACAATGTTCTTATGTTGTAACCAGTTTTAAAGTGCAGACATTTGTTGTTAATAAATCTCGTAAAAATCAAACAATTTTCACAAATTTTACAATACTTAATCGCTTTTTAATGAATGTATAGGGAAAGGCATTGAGAAAAGGACAATCAGTTCTTTTTTTTATTTATTGTTAATTTGTAAACAATTAAATTCTATATATATATATATATATATTTTTTTTTTTTTTTTTGTGAAATAAAAATTTGTCTCTAATTACAATGTGTTTAATAGATAAGATTAAAATCTTAAAAATAAGTGTTGTCTTAAGGAGAATTGCTTCCCAACACCTTGGAAAACCTCATCAGTATGCCCTGTATTTAAGAATTTAGATGATCGGTCATCAACCTCTCCGTATAAACAAATAAGTCTCCTGTGCGTCATGAGTAAGTTGCTGGAATCTGTGTTAAATAGAGAAGTAGTCAACCACCTGAGCAAAAATAACCTTCTTAGTGACATGCAATATGGTTTCCGTTCTGCTAGATCTACAGCAAATGTGCTAATGGTTATATTTCATAGGATTAGCGAATCTCTCGACAGAGGCTTCAGCTCTAGGGCAATTGCTCTTAATATATCAAAGGCCTTTGTTAGGGTTTGGCATAAAGATCTGCTTCACAAGATCTCCAGCTATGGTATAGCTGGAAATGTCTTAATTATTAAATCATTTCTCTCTGATAGGTTCATAAGAGTAGTGGTTGATGGGAAGAAATCAAAAACTCACAATCTTAATACTGGAGTTCCTCAGGAAGTCCATCTTTGGCCCAACTCTCTTCCTGATCTACATCAATTATCTCCCAAATCACATCCTAAGATCATTCGTAGACATTTATGCTGATGACGCTATCATCTTTTGAGTAAACGTTTCATTTTCATCAGAAAAAGCTGAACCAATATAATAAGCCTTTGAAACGTTTTTCGGTTACCTTTTAGAATATTAAATGTTACCATTAAGGTATTTTAGTAAAGTGCACTTCCATTCAGACTGAACCAAAGCAGCACTCAGTCTAGGCAGGTTGAATTGGCTTCCTCCAAAGGAAGTTTAATGGAAATATCAAATTCACAAGTGGTTTCCAGTCACTTGTATATCCCTATTAATGGATTCCAAATGTGGTTAAATTCAATATTTGGATGGCATAGGAGGTTGTTGCTGTCTACTTCCTTGAGTTGTTGCTGCTTCCTTGAGTTTTCTACCCCCCCCATCTTTCTTCTATATCTAGTATTTTAACATCATCCCACATTGGGGTATGAGTGTCTTTTTTTTTTTTTCCATATATGATTTGCTAGGGCTGATTTTTCGATTTCTCTGCCTATGAAACCTAATGAAGATCGTAGGGTTCATCGATGGAAACGTTGTGCCAATAACACTCGAGATGAGAATAATTGTCCAAACAATACAAACATGGTAAATGCAGTTTAAAAAACACTGCTTTAATAGTAATTATGTCTTATTGCCTTTCAAAATTATTCAAATCTTTTTAAAAGAATATAAATATTTATATCTCTCTTAGATTATAATGTAAAATACTTGACTGGCCTGACCGTCATTACTCTCACTCTCAGCACAATTATGTATCTGTGATATGTTTATGTTGCCACAATAATCACTTAGACATTAGTGATTTAAATTTCCTTTATTCTTTTATATGTGATATCTGCAGCTGTCATTTTGTGTCACATCAAAGCATGGTATCTTACAGTTTATCATGTCAAAAATATACTTTTTTTGTTAAGGTCTCTTCATAATATGTGAGTAAATAACATGAGGTGTTGAGTGATAAGCTTTAGCACAACTATTAGTTTATGTTGCCATGTTTTTACATGATGACTTGTTGATTTTTCTTAATTTATTTCATATTTTATCTTAACCATTTTAGATAAGGAAATAATTTGTAGTAAATATGTCTACATGTCTACACCAGGTTTTTTTTTTTTTATCAACCTAAAGATAGAAGAGAGTAAACTTTCGGCTGTCTTTTTTTTCACTTCCTGAACTGCTGCAATGCTGTCATTTAAATGAGTGACCATTTGGGAATATCAGGTGCTGTATGTAAAACTCAGCTTGAGAGTTTTTGCAAGTTTAATATTGGTGCCAATCAGCAAATGCAGTAAATCCAATCTTGGAGTGGATGTTGTGATTTGTGCCAACCAGACACTGACTAGCAATGACAGATAAAATTTAGAAATCATTTACGTTGAACACATGTACCTTTGGGTTAGAGTAGAAAAAAAGTTAAACAAAAAAATCAAGTGTATGATTTTATTCAAAACATGATAAAGAAATAAACAAATATTAAATGGTAGTTCTTAGTATCAGACCTCCTTAGAGAGAAATGATTCATATGGCTTATAGTGGTGTGTCTCTTTTAGATCAGGTATTGCAAGAATTGTTACTGCGCTTTTTGAACGCACACTATTTTTTTTTTTTATTTAGATTTGTTTGAAAATTAAACATTTTCTTTAAAAAAATGCAGATGGAAAGAGTTAAAGACAGTTTTATACATGATAGTGATTATACAGTTTTATGAAATGTTTTAGATGTCTTTTGAGAAATGTGCTCATCAGACTTTTACATGACTAAAAAATATTCCGGGATTCTGCTTTCCCAACTGCAATGATATGCAGAAGTTCAAGTGTAATGTTAACAAACATCTTTCTACTCTTCTCCCCTCTTAATGACCCCGCTAATTAATTCCCTAATAGTAGCCCCCTGCTTCAAAGTGGCACTGTGCCTTGTTTGGGGTGAAAATTGAATAAAAAAAAAAAAAAAAAAAAAATTCAAAGTACAACAGTTATGCTAATCTTAATCCTATTTGTATCAGTGATAATATCATATCAAAACTTAAATTTTTTTTTAAAGAAAATATATTTTATCAAATGATAATAAAAAAAATTAATCTTTTACCTATTTATAATGCAACTGATTATGTCTATGGTCTTCCATAATAAAAATTACTATTGTATTTACATTAGAAATAGGAGAAAAGTTGATTTTTTTTTCTTTTCTATTTGGTTAAGATATCTTTATATAATAAGAGGTGCAGTTTTTCCCCTATGGACCAAAATACCATATGTTTACAAGAACAGATTGCACATAAAAATGTATTATTTACGCTATTAACCATTACCTTATTTAACTATAGAATGCCATTTCATACACATTATTTCATAATATTAAAACATTACATTTATTCCTAGGAGTGCCATCTTCATGATCCTAAGCAACAGAGGTAGTAGCTCAAATTTTTCCACCTTTTCACGACCCCATTCTACACTGCGTGCATTTATACTTTTTTCTACTTTCCTGGGTCTAAGCCGTCATTAAATGACTATTAATTTCTTGCACATCGCATACTCTTAACGCTTTACCACTACTCAAATAATGATTTCTCTCTACTACCATTCCTGACAATCTCATTGGTTAACGTCTACATATTCAGAGATTTCGGATTGACCGAATCATCATTCAAAAAAGAACACTACAGAGATTAACACAAACATGGCTTCCCTGAGTAGAATCATTACATATTAAATATTCCAATTACAAAATTCATAATCTTGAGAAAAAAAAATGATTTGTACTACCTTATAATTAATACTATCCTTATCACTATGAAAGATATTACTTGTTTCATTGCTTATTGTTGTGTTAATTTAACAAACGGAAATTGGAGTTTTATATTTGCATTGCTGTTTACATTTATTCATTTACAGTGACAAATAATTATTAATTATATTTTAGTAATAAAGATAATGAGACAGTAATTCATTTTTACTAAACGGTTATTAGGGACGCTTGAGAAAAAACATTTAATTTCCTTTTGTTTTCGCATTGCCGATTCGAATTTTTAAGTTTACACGTTTGTTTACATTATAACTGCTTCACAAACTATAAATGGCTAAAATTAAATCACGCTGTTCAGATGTTGTTAACAATTAATTCAAGTTAACCTTTTATTTTATTAATAAAGATATCGCAATAGTATTTCTAGGGACGGATGGGATATTTTTTTTCATTTGGTTTTCCAGTTTCCAATTCGATTTGTTTCCATGTTTGTTTATATACACAAACTTTACATGGATAAAATTACATCACGCTATTATTATACATGTGAGGATGTCATTAAATTTTAATTTCACTTAACCACGTTATTTAACAAATAAAAAAAAAAGGGTAAATATGATTCTTTCTACCTTTGAGTAATCCTTTAAAATTACGACATATATGTTTTCCGGGGTGCTGAAAACAAAAATCATGTTTAAAATTCCGACAAACAAGTAGTTTCACATATGTGAAGAAATGTTACTTTCAAAAAAGGTTTTAGGGATGCTGAAAATGAAAATAACCTTAAAAATTCTGGAAAACAAGTATTTTCGCAAATATTAAATATTGTTAGTTTCATAAATCCAGGAGATCACGTGTATAAAATAATTTAACGTAAAATGAGCACCCACTTTATGGTCACCTTTTGTTGGAGGGGGGGGGTCAGTGTACAATGAACACAATTTACTGTAAACTGAGCACCCAACTTTTTTTGGGGAGGTGGTGGGGCTAACAGGCATTAATAATCGATTTGACATGCACCAACCCCAAAACAAAAAAAAAGTGGGTGCTCATTTTACATTAAATTGTGTTCATTGTATGTTAACCCTACCTCCCGAAAATAAATGTAGCCATAAAGTGTGTGCTCCTTTTGCGTTAAATTATAGAAAAGTGATCCCCCGATTTTTTAGAAAATAACATTTATTCTTATCTTGGAAACTACTCATATGCTGGATTTTCATACATTATTTTTGTTTTCAGCACCATTAAAAGTGATAATTTTAAAGGATTTTTCAAGGGTGGAAAGATTCTTCATATTTACCAAAATAAGATAATATTAAAGAGAATAATGCCAGATGAAGTTTTACACCGAGTAAATTTATAATTAAAAGCATTGAACAATACAAAGTACAATTTTGGGTAATTATTTTTACATTGGGGAGAGGAGGGTCTGTTGTAAATATTCTTTCACCTTACGATTGAATAAAAAAAGTATTGTGAAAGTTGAATTTAACCTGAAAACACTAATTTAATTACAAATAGTGCGGTACCAAAAATGTATAAACACCAACTTTTAAAGTAAATATTGATCTTGGATGCATATGATGGCAGAGCGCGATACCATATGCGATCATATTCCAGCATAACTTGGTGCTTATGAATATTTTGGTATTGCGCAATTTTGAATTAGTTTTTTCAGGTTAAATTCATGTTTTACGATATTTTTTTTTATTACATTGTAAGGCTGAAGCACAGATTAGTTACTAAACACCCTCCCCATGCAAAGAATGGCTTTCAGAATATTATTATTATTTCAGCTTTTCACATGATTACATTTTCAATAATAACGTGATTACATTTAATCCATTTAAAGTTTAAGAAACAGATTCACCATTGTTTGTTATTTAAATAAACCGTTGTTTATAATGTTTACTTTTACAGCTTAATTTAAACGGTCATTTTCTTAAATCGCGTTTATATTTATATTGGGTAACGTACAGGTGACGACAGGAATTTAGTTCCCTTTAAGGGACACATGGTTCAATAGATTTTTATCACCATAACTCCAGTAAATTATCTTGCCCTGAACTTTCCCTGAACCAAACCCTGAAAAATACCCTGAACCTTCCAGCAGATTTTGTGACAACCCCACCCCAGACACAAAATGGGGTTTCTATTCCAAAAGCCATTGGCAAACGACAAAAACAACAAGAGCCGTATTTAAAATTTTTATGCGGGGGTGGTAGCATGTTATCACCGGGCAATGCCGGTTAATGGGTCCTACTAGTCTTTAAAAATTGAAATCATGGTGTAATATTATCCCTGATACAAATCGAATTAGAATTAATCCTGCTTTTTCTGTGATACATTACAGAATAATTAAGTACTTGAAAAGTCAATCTAATCAACATGTTTTTTCAGAAAAAAAATTATTATTTTCATAATCCATGAATCAAAGTTCCATAGAAGTAAATACAAATGTACATAAAACTGTATGATTATTTTCGGATTTATTCATTTGGTGATACAAAAAAAAATATTAGCTTATATAAATTTGTGGTCCAGTTTAAGGGGTCACAATTATAAGGTGAGAGTCCAGGGGTTCACTGTGAGTGGTTAAACTACGAGTGTACTCTCTGCTTGAGGGTAGAAATGTCTGGCATTATATAAGCCAGATGAATCCATATTGTCTATAGATATAACTAACCCAGAAAAAAACCTCCAAATATTTATTTCCCCGAAATATCCCTATAGTTTTTCTTTCTGTGGTTGACCTACAAGGGGTCTGTCAGTTTCCTTTTTCTGTCAGAATAACATATTTTGGTACTTGTTCGAGGGGGTTCCAGGTCAGACACATCATACAGTAGGTCCAATATCTCTTCTGGAGTTTTTCATTTGACTCATCTGAAGAGCATTTGTGCATCTTGTTCAAGTGTTTCTTATACATGACATGTGGTTCTCGACCGAGTAGACCATACAACCGATCCTCTTCTTGATCGTTCCCTGCTTCCAAAAACTTTTATTATCCTTATGCATCTGGAAAATTTTTTTTCTTGCGGCATGTATTTCTTTGTGATAACAGTTATTTTGGCAATAATTTGTCAAAGACTGGTCATATTTTTCTAGCAAACATCACTTCCGCTGGACACATCTGGGATGGTGTATTTTCGTTAGGAGTTATGCGGTACATCTGAAGAAATTGTTGCAAGGCTTTTTCAGATGGAGTTTCCTTTGCCTTTTTCAAAACCCTCTTCAAGTTGTCCACAAAACTTTTGGCCTTTCTGTTTGATCTTGGGTGGTATGTTGGAGTTGTGGTTCATTTGGAAGTCATCTATGAACTCTTTAAAATCCCCAGATTGTAAACTGAGTGCCATTGTCTGACATTAAGCAGTCGACCACTCCAAACCATGCAAATAACTCCTGAAGAGTTTTTATAGTGAAGTCAGTAGTCGGGCTTTTACGCCTAAAGATACCATATGTGACGATAATGTCTAAATCTGGATTGTAGTGAGTCAGGAATAATTCTGATGTGAGCACCTATTTCAGCTTTTCAAATGCCATCTTGCATTCCATGGTTCCTAAGTAGTTTGTTTAAAGGTGCGTGCAATATTTAGAATGAAGGATTAGTTATAGTTAGCTAAGCCCAAAAAACTTTGCAAGGTTATTATATTGTGTGGCTCAGGCATATTTTTTATTGCTATGGACCTTTATGGATTAAGCCATCTATCGTTTTTGTCTGTCTTAACTACTTTATTTTGTTCAAGGAAAAAGTGGGTCCTGGATATGACCTTAAACTATCACCAATGGTGAGGCCCCAGATTGCGGGCCTTGGGGAGTGTGGAGCCACCCTTTAATTGCCATTGCTCCCAGATCTATTCTGACTCGGAGTGGTAGCACCTGTTAGGGTCCCAACTATGGGTTGAATAGAAACCGACTTGAAAAAAACAAATATATTCTATTAAAAAGTTTTTCTTCAAAATCACTGTATTTGGCATTAAATAACCTGAAAAAGGTTGATATGCCGTAAAACAAAAACAACCAACCACATTTAGTGTCTTTTACTCATTTATCCTTGCAAATACGTAAAAGATGTGTTTTCTATGTTACCCTATAGTTTTGCTTTTCATTAGAATATCACTCAAGTATTCGATGGAAAAATCAAGGCTGCTCAAAATCATATCGGTTATCTGTTGGCCCTGATTGCATAGGGCAGAATAAGCTGCAAAGTTTTTGGCAAAGGGTCATTGATGATGGTTGGGATAGAGCACACACAATTCAGGACCCGGTTTGTTATTTGCCAAAATTCATGGGAACCAAGCCACTTCTCAGCTACTTTGGACTTGATGAACTGAGCATACAACTCTCATGTTCTTTATTACTCTTTTACAGTGGTTGCTGGCAGTCCTGAATGCGGCTTTAGTCTCAGTATGTCTATTATGTTGTAAGAAATTTTTCCGAGGTTGTTTTTCATCTCGTTAAAAAACTATTGTGGAGCCAATCTTTTTATTTTCAAAGAAGGTAGAAAAAATATGAGTTTGTTGAATAAAAATTGGTTGTTTATCCAAAAGAGATCCTTCTGAGCCCCCTTTCTAAATCTTTTTGTCGCCAATGTTGTGGTCTGGTTTAAGGGGTCATAATTATAAGGTGAAAGAGTTCTAGGGTTCACTCAGAACAGTTAAACTAAGCTCTATTTATTCATGTATATACATAAAATGTGGCACAAGACCCAAAAGTGGGGACAGGGGGGTTTATATGGACCCAACTAACATTAACT